>NW_024037064.1:16088602-16139182 GCF_015706575.1 Patiria miniata | reverse complement strand
TTTTGTACGCTAATAGAGCGCGTTGGTGTCTCATAGCGGAGTATAGCTTTGTGTGCTTTTATGATCACGTTGGTTTTCTTCACTCAGATTTATAGTGTACGGTCTGTAAGCCCTATGAATGAACAATTGTACTCTATTATTTTTTCAGTCTATTGTCTTGTAAGGTATGTATGAAAATTTGGAATTTAGTCTGGTGCCTCAACGTGTGTCTGTGCAATCCCTATAGGGTTGCTTTTTGTGGGAGGGTCCTCTTTAGGCACGTTGCGCGTCGGCGCGTGGTACCCCTAGCGTTGCACGAGACACGTTGATGGGTAATAATTATAAATGTATACTCCCGGTATTTCGTAGGGTATGTAGGATTTAGGGTCTGTATGTATGGTAGGTTGTTGTTTTTGTATATTAGGATTTTAGGGCCTGTATGTATGGTAGGTTGTTGTTAGTTATATTAGGATTTGAGGGCCTGTATGTATGGTAGGTGGTTGTTAGTTATATTAGGATTTTAGGGCTTGTATGTATGGTAGGTTGTTGTTTCGTAGGGTTTGTATATTAGGATTTGCACGTTTAACGTGCTAGTGTAGGGTTTGTATAATAGGATTTGCACGTTTTACGTGCTAGTGTAGGATTTTAGGGTGTGTAATGTATGGTTGGATTTGGAGGTTAGACCTGCTAGTGTAGCCTACGAAATACGAAATACCGGGAGTATACATTTATAATTATTACCCATCAACGTGTCTCGTGCAACGCTAGGGGTACCACGCGCCGACGCGCAACGTGCCTAAAGAGGACCCTCCCACAAAAGCAACCCTATAGGGATTGCACAGACACACGTTGAGGCACCAGACCAAATTCCAAATTTTCATACATACCTTACAGACAATAGACTGAAAAAATAATAGAGTACAATTGTTCATTCATAGGGCTAACAGCCCGTACACTATAAATCTGAGTGAAGAAACCAACGTGATCATAAAAGCACACAAAGCTATACTCCGCTATGAGACACCAACGCGCTCGATTAGCGTACAAAATGTATACTCCGCTATGACAAAAAACCGACGCGCAACGCGGCCGAAATGCCTGAACTAATCGCGTTGGAAACGCCCACAAAAAGTTGTAAAAAGGGGAGGCATCTAAACCAACAACCTTACCAAATCTCAGGTTGGTGCCCTAGTAAAATCAGGTTTGTCGACTTCCGGATCCCTTTAAAAAAGAACTTTAAACCTCAGGTTCCGTCTGGTACGTCAGGTTGAGTAATCCCTCAGGTTGAGTAATCACTCAGCTTCTCACACCCGCCCCAGATTACCCAGGATAGTCGTCCTTCCTCGTGCTATCATGGCCTTGCAGGCCGTTACTCCAAAAAACCAAAAATCCAAGAATTCTCCGCCAAGCCGCTCAAGTACGCCCTTACAGGACGTACACTAAAATACTAAATCCTACGCCACAGGCAGTAAAACAAGGCTCAGTTCTCACCGGCACACCACCCATAAGGCAGCGACCAATGAACCACATCACAGCCAGTTTTTAATCAACTTGAAAAGGCCGTACAGGCCGTAGTTGTATTGACTCGTAAGGAGGAAAAGAAGACACACAGGCTAATCGTTAAAAATCACCCAAAACATTAGAGTTCAATTGTTCATTCATAGGGCTTACAGCCCGTACACTATAAATCTGAATGAAAAAACCCACGCAGGAGCACCAACGTGGCGACGTGCTCAAACTGATGTCTGAACTAATGACTGCGACGCAGACGAACCACTGCGTTGGTCCATTCAATTTACAGCATGTATTTATTGGCCTTACAGGCCGTACAGGTTACTTGTATTGGCTCGTAAGAAGGTAGTTTCATTGGTACGCCTGTTGCACAGGCTAAGCTAATTCACAATACTGAGAAAAGATTTAGCTTTAGCAAATCTAGCCCGCCAACTGGAGGCAAAAATACATCTTTTTTCACACGAGCTTTAACCTCCGGCGTCTCATTGACGAACACAGACATCATAAAGTCATTCGACGAATTCGGAGTCCACTTCTTTATCAATGCCAGTAAGAACTCAAGATCTTCCTCCACGTCCGCAGGACGCGTTTCCACCGTATCGTTCTTCAAGACGTCTTCCTCTACATCCACGTACAGCCGCCCATTCTTAACAACAGGAACAATCTAAAGGAACTTAGGCCTCGGTTTCTTGGTAGAAGCTCCGGGTGGTTGTTCACCGATACCCATCTGGCTAACCGTTAAAGCCACAGGACGCGTCTCCACCGTAGTTGTACTGGCCCCCTTACAGGGAGGTAAAGAGTCGTCCTCTTCATCCACATACGCATACTTCTTCCTGTAAAACTCAGACGTCTTCTTCCTCTTCATCCACGCAGCCGAACCCCGAAAGGCTGTAGAGGCCTTGACTCTCTTACACTCGCCCTTCTTCGTCCAAACAACCTCATCTCCGTCCATCGCCGGAGGAGTTGTATTGGCTCCCTTACAGGGAGGTAAAGAATTAAAATCCTCCACCGTAGAAGCTCCCTTACAGGGAGGCAGTATCATTGGTACGCCTGTTGCACAGGCTAAGTCCTCCACGACGTCTTCGGCGGAAGAACCGGCAGTATTCATACGTCAGGGGCTGTCGATACCATCCAGATTATCAGTCGGGACACTCTCTCCGGTCCTCGCAACACGGAGACCCAGTAACCGATCCATCAATGACCGGCTCATCTATTTCAATAGACCTTACAGGTAGAGAGACATCGGTACGGGACATGGTTGTAGTCAGAGGCATTACATGCCGTACACGTTAAACAACAAAGATGTTCGCGGAACAAGAACCGAACACAGAATGAATCAGACCACGCTCAGATTCACCTTATATACACACCCGACACACAACCCCACCCTCCATACGGCAGGTTTACACTATATGGCCTAGTATTCTTTCATTGACCTTGCAGGTCGTACCCTTCAAATGTTCGACAAAACTTCCAGAACTTTCGAGGTATTCACCGGTACGCCTGTTAGGCGAGGGAACGGCTCAGTTCAACCGACACACAACCATAAGGCGGTGGCCAATATAACACATCACAGCCGCATGTCACAAACCCACCGTAGAAGCTCCCTTACAGGGACGAAAAGAATTAAAAGTTGTTACAGGCCTAAGAGGCCGAACACTAGAAAAACTTGGCAGTTGTATCGATATTTTTGTTGGTCGTTGTATTGGCCCCCTTACAGGGGGACGGAGATCCGACAACAGACCGAAGTTTCATTGGTAAACAATTATACAGGCGTAAGAATACATTTTTATTCAAATAACAATTACAAACAACAATTAACATATTTACAATTTGACAAGAACGATACAGACCGTAATTTCATTAGTAGCCTCTTACACAGGCGTACAAACACAAACTAGAGTTAAGATAACGGACACGGAAGACAGCAGGCCCAATGTCAAGATCGTAGTTGGTGATCAGCCCGATCTCCATCGCTTCCTTCAACAGAGCATTATATCGATGGCAAGAATACAACACCCTAGCAGAGAAGATATCAGCATCCCTCGGAGTAACGGCGATCGAACGGGAACACTCTTCTTCTTGGATCGAAGACGTGGTAGAAAAGTCTGATACGGTAGAGGACGACAGACCGTCTTCCTTTGCCTCGTTGTACGAATTGCTGTACTCCGCCCCACGACCGCGGAAGAAACGAGACAGATCAGCGGCTTCACTGGGTGTGGGAGAATCACCAGACGGGATAGAAGAAGCGGTAGAAAAAACAGGCAGGGTTTCAGGAAACGGCTGACCGCATTCGAAATCATCCGAGTCGTCCGATGAAGCATCGACGACCGAAACTGACTTCTCACACCGTACGGACGAACCGGCCGTAGAATCGCTATCGCTCGACCACTCTTGCTTCACGAGATCGAAAGTCGCCGACGGAAGTCCCAGGGGAAGATCCTCGACCGATTCCTCGATCGCAGGGCTGGTTTCCGGTGAAGCCGAAGTTGTATTGGCTCCTTTACAGGGAGGTAGTTTCATTGGTACGCCTGTTGCACAGGCTAAGTCCGGTAGCGGCACGACCGCCACGGCCTCCGGTACGACAGGCGATGCGGACGACGGAATTGTCGGTACGGAAATCGGCTCTGCAACATCGGAGCATGTTGGTACTTCATCGGCACGAGAACCAGCAGCCACAAGGGAAGACTCATCAGAAATACCTGAAAAAAACGATAAAAACGTTAGAGTACAATTGTTCATTCATAGGGCTTACAGCCCATACACTATAAATCTGAGTGAAGAAACCCACGCGCTCAAAACCATACAAAATTAATACTCCGCTATGGGAGACCAACGCGCAACGCGGCCGAAATGCCCGAAGTAATCACGTTGTTTGGTCAACTCGGTCCCCATTCAAACATGTACAAAAAACTCGCGACCAAAATAAGACAGAGACCCACCGCGCTCCAAAAACAGGGTGCGTTGGCCCATTAGATTAACAGATTTACATTCTACCACCATATTTTTTTTCATAGACCTTACAGGAGGTAAAGAATTAAAACTTATATTGGCTTGCAAGGAGATAAACAAAAACAGCAACTTACCCGGAACTGGATCCGGCCGAAAGATGGAATCAGCCTCGGAGTCCTCGCGAGGCAGATGAGACAACCCGGAGGATTCTTGAAACCGTCCTCTTTCCAAGGAGGTATGTTAAAAGCTCGCATCCGACAACACGCCAACCCGATACTCTTGCATAATTCACGGATTCGCGGAGCATGATCCCAACGGGTACGACACCCCAGCGACGCTACCACGACGAGATGAACATGTAAACCGCGAACCGTACAAGCAACACCGCCGTTGCCCTCGTGCACATACACTTCGTACTGCCAGGCATCCAGTCCCTCCTTCACTTTGCTCAAAATCGTAAATAGAGGAATATCAGCACCAGGTTCAACATGTTTGATAGTTACGAACTTCTTGATTGTACATTTTCTCAACGAAGATTCAACTAAGTTTTAAAATTAAAGTAGGAAAAGAATAGAGCGCCCTCAATTGAAGTCATCTGAAAAAAGCGGGAAAATAATTTAAAAAAAATAACAAAAAAATGACGCCAAAATCATCCTAAAAAAAAATTAAAAAGGGGGGAAAAACATTCTAGAAAAATCGAAAAACTAGCGGCAATTTTGTTTTTCAAATATTTTTAATTTTGTTAGCATTATATGCGTAAAAATAAAAACACAAACAAGTCAATGGGGGATGAGTTGGCCAACCAACGCGCCTATTAAAAAAAAAATTGGGCGTGATACGGTGAAAAAAAAAAAAAAAATTCTTAGCCCATATACGCCGTACAAAAAAAAAAGGAAAACATGTTAGAGTACAAAAAAACAGTGAGTGAAGACACCAACGCGCAACGCGCTGATATTTGCGAACTAATCGCGTTGGGCCAACGCACTTCAATAACAGGGTGCGTTGGTCCATTCTATTTATAGTAACATTTGGTCACGAGTTGTATTCATAGGCATTGCATGCCGTACACTCTAAACTACACGTTCTAATAGGGGTCGAGTCGGCAAACCAACGCGGTTAATACAAAGATAAAATAAAAAGCGCGTCGGCGGTGCTGTTCGACAAAAAAAATAATAGACCAACGCGCAACAATAACACAGAGCGTTGCGATTACCAATACAGCATCTAGGATAAGGGCTTCTAGGGTTACCGTTAGGGTTACGGTTCAGGGTTAAGGTTAAGGTAACGGTTAGGGTTAGGGTTAGGGTTAGGGTTAGGGTTAGGAATAGCATTAGGGTTACAGTTTCGAGTTAGGGTTAGGGTTACGGTTAACGTTAGGAACAAGGTTAGGGGTTACACTTAAGATCACGGATAGGGTTAGGATTAGGGTTAGGGACAGCATTAGGGTTAGGGTTTTGAGTTACGGTTAGGGTTACGGTTAACGTTAGGAACAAGGTTAGGGGTTACACTTAAGATCACGGATAGAGGTAGGATTAGGGTTAGGGTTAGGTTTAGGGTTAGGGTTACGGTAAAAGTAAGGAATACCAGTAAGAGTTCCGGGAACGATCAACCGTAGTTCTTTTGGCTCGTAAGCTGGTAAAGAATTAAAATCACCTGACGTACCAGACAGAACCTGGGGTTCAAAGAGTGTTAGAAAAAAGGGATCCGGAAGTCGTGAGTCCTTAGGGTCAATCAAGTCCGTACTTGTACACTTGTGACGTCATAAACAGACCTTCATATCAGACTCTTGCACGAGACACGTTGATGGGTAATAATTATAAATGTATACGTCTTTAAGTTGGTACGCCTGTTAAACAGCTAGTAGACAGTATATAATTTGAAATGATCAAAGAACTCCACTTGTGCTGGCACCAGCTTGGGATGGAAGTGAACTTGTATCATCACCCATGTCAGTGCTGGCTTCCCTTTTTCTGGCTACAGCAGATGGCTCTACAGCCTTGTCTGGCTGGCAGGAGTCTCTTGTCTTAACCAAGGCGAACAGCTCATTAAACCAAGTCCCGTACTGCCTTTCTTCTTGAATTATCTTGATGCCAGTTGCAGTTTTTATAGTCATGGCGATTTTCTTGCAATCTGCGACACATTTTTTGAACTTATTGCGTGTTTGTTGCGCAGTGAATGGAAATGATCCACCATGACCATCTTTAGCATAAATTCCGCGAAGTTCTGCCAGTTTTGGCATTCTCGGTGTTCATAAAAATAAGCCGTTTCTTGTAGTACTCGTTGTTGCACAGAAAATATTGACCAAATCGTTGATGTGACGATTTTGACAAGTCTTGTGTTCAACTGAGGAGTGTATTCTGTGAGAACGTGTCTCTCATGGAGCCACAGCGAGATGGTGGTTTCCTCCACAACTGCAAAGTCTCCAGCAGCGTTACATATTCGGAACCACCAATCCTTTCCCAGCACCTGTCCTACTGAAGGAATTGTTGCTCGATACACCTCCCTGGCGCCGTTGGTTTTCCACAGAGAAGCATTCACCTCCCTCAAGAATTTGTTGAACGTCTGTTTTTGCACTGGCACTTGCACGGTGATGGTGGAGTCCCTCATACGAGCAACATTCAGCTGTTCTTTTACTTGAATCTTTAGACTGCTTGCAAAACAATCATAGGCATTGCTCAACTCATGTTCATCTGGTTTAAGTACAATATCGAAGGTTGGGCGCCACTCATCAAACTCTTCAGGCCATCCATCATTATGGACTAAGAATTCTTCAACTCCCTCATCACTTATTGTACTGTCAAGAATGTTTAATGTCCACAGTTTAGAAGTGGGCCAGTGTTCAGTTTTGGACTTAACTGTCCGTGAAGTTTCACCACAATTCAGAAGACGGTAATTCACTCGGCATCTGTTTTGCAAACCATATCTCTGCACAATCCATCATGCACTGTAAATAAACAAAAAGAAATCACACACACCACGTATTTAATAAGTAACAGGAAAATGTTCACTTCTCAAAACACAATTGCCAATTAATAAAATATGCAGTCTTTGAATAGTGATAACTAGAGTGCAACAAAATGACTTCTTTCCTTTGTCAAACATTTTTCATTCCTATACCCATGGCAGTACAAACATTCACCAAAAGTTCTGTGTCTACAATACACTGACACAGCCTATTTAAATTTAAAATAAAAAGAAAAGAACATGCCCAAGGTGCTGGGATGCACAGTTTAAGTGTGAACACGCACTCAATTAGTATTGTCCACTTTGCTTGCTAACATTTGCTTTTAATATGCATATTTTGCATACATGCACATAAACAAATCCTTTAATCCCCACATAAACAAATCCAAATCCTTTAAGCAGTATGGTTTAATGCACCTATCAATAAGCTCGTATTCTTTGGAATGGAATATGATTTATATGAATTCATCAAATCTTATTATTAACCTGACCTATGGAAAAAAATTCCACCAACTTCATGGAAGGCGTAGTATTTTACTTGTCACAGACTGCATACATTTTGGGTCTGGATGGCTGGTAAGATAAAAGAAAGCAAAAAGAAAGTAAGAACATGTCATGCGTAACTTATAAATCAAAAAATTAATTTAGTAAGGAAAAATGACAGGGCCCAACATTACTAATTAGCTTGTCTAGCTAATTAGTTATAGCAAGTGTATAGACCAAGCCTGTACGAGGTCTTGTCCTCAATTAGGCCGAGGCCTAGCTAACCTTGGGCTAGGAATTACTAAATAATATATTTTAAAATGCTGTTGCTTATTGTTACGGCTGCCGTAACGCGAATTTCAACAGCTGTTACGGAACTCTCTGGATCCCTGACGTAATAGTATTCAACGTCACAAGGTTTGGCTGTTATTGGCACCAGACTATCAATGTGATCAACCATATGGTTCTCGAACTTTATTTCCCTTTTTGAAAAAAAAATCCTGCAAATTAGCACTGATTTCAAAGAAGAAAATATATCTACTTATAAATAACAAGAAAAGAACAATTTTAGTAAAACCTAAAACTTAGCTAACAAATTGAGTAGCGCGGCAGGATTTTGAACCCAGCTTTAGTCCCTCATTTCATGACATTGAGCTTATGTGCGAAGCGTTCTTGTTGAACTGGCAGTTGTATTCTGAAATACGATCGCATTAAAATGCCGTAATTATAGGTCTTGAACATGTACAGCCCCTATTTCATATTTGAAAATGGTGTTACGGCTGTCGTAACATTATAGCCATTATCCCAATTAATACGATGCTATATGCAATAATTGATCTAGGCAGGCTTAGCCTAGGCTAGCCTTTATAGTCTTAGGCTATAAACATGTAAAACACAATACCCATTTCTTAATAAATTAATCATTGAAGTAGGCCTATAGCATGGAAGTTTTCAAAATGCCCTGCTCTGCTACTCTAGCCTCAAGCCTGCCCTTTTGACATGGCAACGGACGACACCCTTTTCATAATGCTACAGCCTACCCGCCAGTGCACTACTGCTACACGCAAACGTTTGAACACACAACCACAGTGAAATTCTATGCTTTTTACATCATCGTATCATCTTTTCCAGTCCTAAATGTGAGCAAAAGTGCCCACCCTGAAAATTGGGATGAGTTACTCTTTCGTTTGGTGTTACTGGTGATACACATAAACGCTATTTAAGGGTATAACTAACCGACAGAAAAGGCCGAAAATAGCTTCGCTGTCATGCACTCTTCCTGCGACATGCCCACAAACAGTTTGAACAACGTCCTATGGGATTTGCGAGAAGGTCAACTATTGCGTGAACTTTTTGATGTCTAAATTGACGGAGGGAAATTTCATCCAATCAAAATGGCTTTGTTATCAGTAAAATGCTTGTGACCTGAATTTTTTTTTAGCGAAACAACTTTTCGGTAGCTTAGGGGGTTTCTTAGTACAATCCGTAGAAGACTGCCAAGCTGCCAAATATTTAGCAAGTTTTCAGCTTTCACACACAAAAACACATGCTGGACCGGAAAATGATTCTGAAAATGACGGAGGTATTTTATCTTTATTCTTTCCAAAAACGATATGACTTGGAAGAGTGAAAGATGAACTTTTTCTTTCTGCAAGCAACTAAATTATACAGTGAGCGAGTATTGGATTATGACGAAAGAAGTCCAGAATGGGTGTTTTTTAGGCTGAAAAACGACACGTGCTGTGGTCCGCGTCGGCAAATCCCGTTTACTTGACCTCAAAAATTCATATGCCCTTCCGAGCAATTTTCCCGGGTCCACAGCATCATGACCTGATTAGATTACCGTAGTTTTGGAAACTACAACGCGTCCTACAAAGGGCTCGCCTGACCAGATGTTGAGCCTCCACTCCCTTGATTGGAAGTCTATATTTCCACCTGTTGGCATGAGAAAATCCATGCCAAGGATCCACTGTGTTTGATTTCGGCGAACACTGCCTTCACTTGGTGCATGGTCCTACCAACTTGCACCATAACCAAAGTCATGCCTTGCACAGCTAACTGGCTTCCGTCCACCTGTTTTACCTGGACGTCTATGGTCTACAAGACGGGATTTTTTCTCTTTTGGGATATGGTAATGCACCGCATTACTTATTAACGTGTCGGTTGACAATGTGTGAATCCAGAATCGACACCTGGTTGCCCTTACCAACTCATCCAAAAACAAAACAATATCGAGGACCACGGCTTGGATCAGGCAGATTAATTACTCGTTGCCTATCTTTATGTTTGGACCTCGCTTTTCCATTTTTGGCTTCACCGAGTCTGCTTTTGGATCCTTTTGACCACTCAGCCATCCCAGAGTTCCCGTGGGTCCCTGCTTTGGAGTTCCTTTACACTCCCGGGCGAAATGCCCTTTCTCACCAGACTTGAAACACATAAAGGTTCCAGGTTAGGCTTTCCCATGCTTGTGTGACTTGGGGGACAACACGCACTTGCCTTGCCCGGGCCTTTGCTCTGGTAGGACAATGGCTTGACCAAGTCGGCCACAGATTTCAATGTCTTGACCTGCTCATTGAGACTTTCTTCTAAAGTCCCTAACTCTCTGTTACAGAGTCTATAGTCCTAGCCAATTTGGCGGGCTTTCGGTCCAGCAATCAATGCTGTTCGACCTTCTCAAAATTCTCAGTCTCCACGGCAGCCTGGACTGCTTCATCCGAGGTTTTAGGACGGGCTGTATTGATGCCCTCTCTAACTTAGTGGCTGTCAACGGCATCGATGAAATGGTTCTTTGCCAACTTCTCTCGAGCTTTTTCTTGCATTTCAGATTCGCTCTTACAGTTAACTCATGGATTGCCTGCCCTAACTCTAGCTATCCTTTTCGCGCCGGTTTCAGAGCGAGACAATTCTCACTCGATGGAGCTGACCCAAACCTACAATCAAGCAACTTGACCAGTGCATTTTATGTGTGCTTTTGGCCAGAGTCGCCCACCGTCGGTAGAGCATCCCATTTCAAGCTTGCGGACAACCACTTCGCAGCTTGCGCTTTGCTCCTCATGGCATAACTCAAAATAGCGGAAGTACTCCTTCCAGAGCACTTTCCCACCATACCGGGTCAGGGGTTATGTTTCGCCTACGATCTGGTGGCTTCAAACTTCCCTTCGGACCCAAGTCACCATGGACACGTGCCTCTCGTTTCAGTGGCCAAGGACCAACTGACGAGCCGTCCACTTTTTCAGCTGAACTGCTGTTCTTCGCCTCGACTGATCAAGTTGCGAAAACTTAGCAGATCGCTGTAAACCAGTGTAGGGTTTACTTTTTCCTTATCCCGGACGAACGGGTTAGTACTTGGCTTACCCTATTCCATGCCACCTTGCCCAACAAGAACAGCGTCAGGTCATTAATAACTTGACTCTGGAGTTCCATCCAAGGTGATTAGCGTCGACCCTGCTCTAGGTGTTATCCTTGATCCCGAGTTCTTCAGGAGTGTGGTCTTTATAAAGCTCACCTCCCTCGCACGTTTGTGGGCCCACTCAGGCACTAACTTTGCGCCCGACTACCCCGTAGTCTCTTCGGGCAACCACATCTCAACATATCGGTACTCACCGGATAAAGCATACGCCGGCTCCCACCTGGCATGCTCAGGTTCCCCATCTTTTGAAACCAAACGACTGCACCTCCAGGGACACCTCCAACTTCTTTGCAATGAGGTATTTTTACATCGCAGAAATTAAACTTCCATTCGCAATCGCTGCACCTCGGCCTCAGTACTTGAGGTACCCGCTAGACCCTGCAAGCGTTCGCTCATGACTGAACACAACCACAGCAATCACACACAACACAAACAACAGACAACAATCAACCGACAACACACCACAGCTAAATTAACGATACAAATTAACAATACTAGTCAAACACATTGTGCAATCAAATAATTTTATAGCGAAATCCCTAACAGCCATATGGTTCCGAAGGGCGATGTCTAAAGGTTGCGTAACACTTTATTTTGAATGAAACTACATGTACACAGACATGTTCACACAGTCAGGTGAAATCTTTGAAAATTAATTTCAGTTTGGAAGACTGTACATGTATCTATATGCAACTTTCAGGATTTATTTCCCTTATAATGATCCAAAAATGTGCTAAAAATCGTTGTAATATGTTCATTACTTTCCGTTGAAATTGGAAAAAAAAGGCCTGGCTACGAGCAATTTTGAAAAGTGTTACACTGATGTGCGCAATACATGTCAATCTTTTCAAGCCTCTCGAATATTAATGAGGTTCCCATCCATTACGGTGTGCAGTAAACAATGCCATAAAAACCTCCTTCGCGAGTTGATACCGAGACCGACGCCATGTCACGCCGAGTGACGCTAATGAATATGCTAATATGCCCTTCATGATGTGCGCCAGGTCGAAATCGGTCAAAATTTCTTCTTCAGTTAGAATGCAACATTTCAACAATACCAAACATATTTCCTGAGAAACACAACGTTTAAAAAGGCCATGTTTTGGGGGGTTCACGAATTTCAATGCTGTGATACTATACAGCGTCTTATTATTAGTACGTAATCGGATTAGCTTCCCCTGACAACGACCGACGCTTTGCCTTCGCAACCGTATGGCTGCTTAATCAATCACAATCATCCCACAACAGGATTGTCGGCACAACAAATATGATTGTACTTTAATAAGGGAATAAATGTGTGCTTCGGAGGTTTTTATCACTCTGTTTAAGACCACTTAGAGTCTGGGTGCTGATAATTACCCGAGCCGGAGGCGAGGGTAATTATCAGCACCCAGACTCTAAGTGGTCTTAAACAGAGTGATAAATACCGACGGAGCACATATTTATTCCCATTCATAAATACCTTTTCGGTAAGAAAAATCATATAATTCGTTCAAAACATCCCGATTTTGTTCAACAAATTCACTTTATGCTTTTTGAAACATCCCTCTTGCAAAATAATGGAGTGTTCAGCTGGCGAGTAAGATGTAAACAACCCTTTTATGGAGATTGACGCGCGCGTCAGAACTATACAATTCTGACTCCTTGGTAGTGTTGCGCATGCCTACGTGAGGATTGTGAACGTTCAACCAATGAAACGATAAGAGGCACTGGATTTTTAGGAGTCCACATTTTATTGTGACACTGGAAAAGTGTTTAAGACAAGCTAGCCATGTCTTTATCATCCGTTTAAGACCGGCCACGTGACGGGCTCTCGACCAATAGGAATGCGTTAACTGTCTTAGGTATTTATGAATAAACAATGATCAAGAAATATACATTAATAATTGGGACTTAATGGGGCTGTTTTATCAGCAGAGTCCAGGCGTGGTTCTAGAACCAATATTTTTTGGGGCTAGCACGGTGGATACAGAATTTGTTCAGGGAGGCGTGCTGAAATGTTGACCGGGTTTTTTTCCCAGACACTTAGGCGGGGGGGGGGGGGGGGGGGCTAGACAAAATTGGGGCGCTACAGCCCCCCCCCTAGCCCCCCCCCCCCCCCCCGTAGAACCTCGCCTGGCAGAGTCACGTCATCAACAATGTACAACAATGTAAGCAATGCGCTATTACGTCGGTAACAATTTTAAAAAAATGTAAGTGTAACCTGGAAAAATGACACACTATGGGGAACTCGCACTAAAACTACTACGACTAAACTAAATTCAGGATTTTTGAATGGAAAAGGCGCGAGGAGATTGAATGAATAGAGACAAGGGACACTAGATTTCGAACAAACAAAAGACAAATACAATTTATTTACAAGAACTTTAAAAATGACCAGATAATTATAAAACCAAGACCACGAAGATTAAAAACCCAACTTAAACCTAAAAAACCAAAGACTCCAACCTAAAAAAAACCCAACTTAAACCAAAGACTTAAAACCAAGTTAAAAACCAAAGTATTTAACCAACACAGTGTACATGTAATAAGTAGTCCTTAAAGACACTTCTGGCAGAAATCTGTTAACAAGATAAGAGAGTAAAGAATGTAATAAGAAACAGGTAAACAATGCAAACAAACTCAAGCTACACTAGGTCTAAAGTAATATAAACAATGCCCTGTGGACCTTCTATCCAGTCTTGCCAAGAACACCAAAATCGCTTGTGAATACTTAATGAGCAAGATAAACAGTGGTCCCTGTCTTCTGAATACCAGGTGGGACTAATCACCAAGGGGGTAATTCAACATTCCTGAACAGTAAACTTGCAAAGGTCCAAAGCAGATAAGAATATCTAAATGCAACAGGTGGCTAAATACAAAATAAAGGAAATGCAGGTCTACAGTAAACGAACAGCTTGGACAAGTCTAACTAATGAATAAACATGGCAAACTAATCAGTAAGAAGTCTGTGGGAAAACCACTCCCCTTGGCTTTACACATGTACAATAAAGGTAATGAAGAAAACACCATCCAAAATACTGAAATCAGATGTCAAAAGAAAAAGTATCAAATCAACAATTAACTCAATAATCAAAAGGCAATGCAATGCATCTATCCAAGTCATTCCTCGGAAATTAAGTCTTAGTCAATGAAATAAATCAAACTTCTGACAACACAATTTTCCTCAAAAACAACAGAACTCTAACATGTCTAACGATCCTGATCAATCAAATCAAACAATACAAGTTAACTTTCCTCAACCAATTTCTAAATAAACCCTATCTCAAAACTTCAAGTGATAATTCCTACAAGGCTGTTCAAGAATTCTATAAAACTTGATTGTCAAACTCTGAATACCAAAACAGATCAAAACTTCTTAAAACTTAATAATACACTTAATGAGAAAATACAAAGAAAAACATATATCAAAACTCACCAATAACTCGAGCAGATAAACACTCACACAGGGCAAGGCGCACCCAGAAAATCAAGGGGAAAAGAGAGGAAATATAATGCACGGTCCTCTCTCTACTGCCGCTGGTCTGCTACTGACCATGAGGGGTCCGTGGTCTTACAGGGGGGCAGGGCACATGGTCTTGGGACAGGGGGAACCAATGGCATGGGAACAATTTACATACAATGTGGACTGTTACTGGGGAAAGCTAATCAGGGGGAAACACTACTATGAAAGGGTGGGGGACATCTAATATAAAAGGGGTGATTTATTCAGGGGGTCTAATCCTATACTAAAGCACTACAAAAATACATTGAAAAACTACAAGTAAAACTTGGCTCTGCCACATAAGCAATGCACAACACGGTATACACAATGTAAGTAATGCACACTAATTGTAAACAACGCACGCCAATGTTAGTAATGTACACCGCGCAAGAATACAAACCGTTCAGCTATGTGCTATGACCAAACTTCACCCATGTAAGCCAGCGTCAGCATCGTACTGTACATTCACTCGTACGGCTGCGTCAGAATATTCGTACACAGCGCGACTCAAGCACAGTGACGGCCTGTATCCAGTCGCATGCGTCAACGTTACCCAAAACACAGTGTACAAGCAATACACTTCCTCACTGCACGCCGTCCACAACTCCACTAATAAAGAGCGTCACGATCACGTGCAACCTCCCAAGTAAACACGCACGCATGTACAACCACACATGCATGTACTAACCTACGGGAATTTGGGAACCAATCATGTACATGCATTCAGTCGCTGAGAGCTAAGCCACGCCCAGTCACCCCCGCACAATCACTGTTTTAGCATTAGACTAGCTAAAACTCACTTCACTTTCCGCCACAATATGTAATTCTCAATCCAACTTTCATGACACATCAGTTTTGTGCTAAGCTGTACGCCAATTAGATGAAAAATAACTTTGATGTTGGCCTTCGTTTATGTAGCTTGAAATTTGCAAATTGGCATTGCAATTATTTTAAAAGCTCAGCGGTCCATCAAAAAAGCCAAATCATTTTGTTTGAACTAAACCGGTTGTAAACTTTGATTAAATTTATCATGGCGAATATGAACAAAAGGAAATTAAGTCTCTTTTGAAAGAAGTGACACCCTCTCTTTTTCTGTTGAGCTAGCTTCCTCAACAAGCCAGTGTTTTGGCAATCGCCTCCTGAAATGGTCAAGAACAATGTATATAAGTTAATCCGAGCCTGGCAAAAGGATGGACGAGAGACCAATAGACTCCTCTCAAAGGACGTCATCTTCGCAGGAAAATTACAACTCGTATGCGCGCAGGGTGCAAATTTATGTTCTAAATGCGCGCGCATGTTGCTCAAACTTTTATACACGCGCGCGCACCACTTTTTACTATCGCCCATGGGATAAACGCTTGAAGTGCGTTAACTTCCGGCTCCATTCGTGCTGTGCTACACCATGTACCATGTGAAGCAGCAGGGTTGAATGAGATGACGTCACACTAACGAACTGGATGCGTCACAGCCGATACACGTCGCGAAAATGTAACGCGCAAAATGCCGATGCACGATGAAACGTCATTCGAAAGAACCTATTGCCCAATCACAAAATGTTTTAAATACATATTATACTAAATATGACATATCGGGTCCACGCATTATGTGTTTAAAATGTCGTATGTATATATTCCGCTTTAAGCCCAGTTCATACTTCACGCGAAAGCATGTGCGAAGCGAAATTCATGTCGTCAACAATTATGGACGCGCTTCGGATGTATTGTTGACGTCACGAATTTCGCTTCGCTTTCGCTTTCGCGTGAAGTATGAACCGGGCTATAGGCGTTTTTCCCCTTTTTGGTTAAGGTGGACAAAAACATTCTAGCCTCGTCATCTGTGGTGAACTGATTGGATAACCAATTAAATTAAATAAATGACTCACAGAATCAAAGAGAATTTTCAGACGCTTGGTGGCAGCAAACAAACCAGTCTTTTTCTATTGTTTCAGTCATTTTGAGCATAAACACATTAGTTTAGGCCGCATCCAAATCTCTCTAGTCTAGATCTGTTGTGTATGTCTTCTTTCCTAAGTGGAAACATGCTAACATAACACATTTCGGGCCAATGAAATCATTATAAACATTGCTACTACTTTGGATGACAAAACACGCCACAGTCATTTATACAGCCGAAAATATCGTGCAGCCAACATATTTGTACATTTGTCATACATTTGTTGTACACAATTCTGCGGTTGATACATTTCTCATTCATAACAAACGACTACACAAGTTGCTCTAGTGGCTTATTTCCGGACCATTGCAAATGGGCACGCATGCGTACCCAGGCTATGCATACATGTCGAATTACCCCTTAGATTTTAGATATCAGATTTTATTTTGACTGCCCCAAAATATATATAATTGCCCCAATGTTTCCCCATTGAAAAAAAATTATAGTCTGGCACCGCCACGCGGTGCATTTGTTTGCTGCCACCAAGCGGCTGTGGCCGACCTGATGATGATGATGAAGCGTCTCAAACGTTTGCGCCCCGCCCTCAAAATATACATATTCATTACTCATATAACTTTACACACCTACCCTTTTCCACATCGGTACTCCCAGACCCCGAAGAAACACATTATAAGCGTAACCACAAGAAAGCCACATGCTAACACTGTTGTTGCGTAATCAAATCCATAGTAATCGGTCAAGGTACCGCTTATGATAGGGCCCAGCATTGACCTGTCATAGAATCGACAAATTCACGAAATAGTATGTGATCATAATCCTAATGCAATATCATCCAACTGCAACATCATCAGCAACGGTAGCTACAGCAAAAGCTACAACGGTATCAGCAGCAGCAACAGCATCAGAAACAGCACCAACAACAGCAACACGAACAACAGCAACAGCGACGGAAACAACAGCAGCAACGGTAGCAACAACAGCAGCAGCCACAGCAACAACAGCAACAGCAGCAGCAAACAACAGCAGCAGCAACAACAGCAACATCAGCAACTGCAGCACAGCAACAGCAACATCGGTAACAGCAGCAACAGCATGTGCAGCATTTGCAGCAGCAACAACATGCGCAGCAGCAACAACATGCACAGTTGCAACAGCGTAGCACTGGTGTCATATGAAAATCGGACTTGTATGAAAATCGGACTCTTTTTCTCTTTTTTTGGTTAAACCCTCTCACGTGACCAGTCCCTCTCGTAATTATCTATGCATGAGCATGCGCAATACCATCAATGAGTCCGTATTTCATAAAACCTAAATTCATGCTACACCGGCACCAGTGCAGCACCGGCAAACATGGGGGTCGCCACGATTTTTTCTAGAGGGGGGCAAAAAAAAAATTTTGTCAAAAAATGCTTGTATTTCTCAACATTCTCGATTTATCAGTTTTAGAGGGGGGCAGGGACATTTTGCCCCCCCCCCCTCATTAAATTTACACCACTTTGTCTTCGCGCCTCTTTTTCTTTCTTTTTCTTTTTTTTCCCTTCCTTTTTTCTATTTCTTTTTTTTTTTTTTGCTTTTCCAGGGGGGGGGGCAAGTGCCCCCCTTGCCCCCCCCCCCCCCTCGCGACGCCCATGCCGGCAAAACAAACAGCAATCCAATTACCAGCTGATACAAACAGATGCAGTTACATGCAGCATTTAACTTACCCCAATGACAATGACGCAAACCATAGACCGGATACAACACCATTCAGTCCTAGATTTTCAGGGATACCATACCATCTGTATGACAAAGATGAAGTGAAGAACAGGATATACAAATATCTACGTAACTTTTTTAACAATATTATATTATATATTTTTTTCTCTCTACAGATTGTAGAAACTATTAAAAGGATACCCCAGCGATTAGTTGAGCATATTGACAAAGATAAAAATTACTTGTGAATTATTAACATCGAAGCATGCTAATTTAAGGCAAAATCGAAGGTTCTCGTAGACCCGGACGTCCAAAAGCAAGATGGATGGACAGGATTAAAGCCTTGACGGGACACCCCCGATCAGAGGTAAACAAGCTTGTACAAGACCGGAACCAGCTGGGATATGACTCTGGGGTAAAAGACAGGTTTTTTGTTCCCCTGTGATACACATGAGGAGATGCTTTGTACTTTTGTTGTTTGTGAATTCAAGTAAGTCTTTATTTCTTAGAGAACTAAAAACTTTAAAATTACACCAGAAAATTAATGCAGTTACACATTACAAACTAAAAACTTACTTTGTTGTGATGAGAATATCTGGCATTGATGGAACAGAGACCATGGATATCACACAGGAGGTGACGGGCAAGGCAACACCAATTAAAGTCATGCTTCTGATAAAAACAAAACAAGATGAGTTTAGTAAAGCTGGTCCCAGAGCACCGAAAATTCTATACAAGTTGATACAGAACGCCTGTTCAATGAAAGTCTTTTCAAGCATCTGGTCTACAAAGTGGACCGGATTTAGCCCACTCATTGAGTCACTGGTTAATCTGGTACGATGCATCTACATCTACATCTACGCCTGTACTCAGCAGAGTTCACTTTTGACTGTTAACGCTGAGGTGAAGCTTAATTAGGTGCATGTGAAGCAGGGGGAAGCTTGTGCAAAAGACAAGTTAAGTGGGCGAAACAACTCCAATCTTGGAGCTAGCGGGCAGAGATGTGTGCCTTAAAGACGTCCACAGACGGAGCTAGTGATGACGTCTACAAGATGGGCATTCTGAGAGTCAGACTGCTGTAGGCAGGAATAAGAAATTGTAGATGTCCTTAGAGATGAATGGGTTGTGAGAAGTTGGTATCTTGCCGGATGGTAGTTTCTTGGTCTGGTATCTGTCATCTTTGCTCATTGCAGTGAGGTTGTGTGATATCTTGTACAGCATGTTTTTGATGGGTGCTTCCCGTCTTGATTGAAGTGAAGCCCACTGCAGATTCAGCAGCATTGCATTCACACTTCAGTACGTTAGTAGATGTTCTGCACAAATCTAGTTGCTCTATTCTGAATGGCTTCAACCTGGTTGATAGTGTAGTTTGGTGTTGGGGATTTCAAACAGTGGTGCAATATTCTAGATGTAGCCTGACCAGAGAAATGTTAGCTTGTGTTTCAACCGTGGGTTGCAATGCTTCATATTCCTTTTAATATACCCTAGGACCCGGTTGGCTTTCAAGGTGATGTTTGATATGTGCGTCTTCCATGAGAACTTGGATGTGAAAGTTGTGGATGTGAAAGGTGTGGATATTCGTTTAACTGACGTCCTATTGTGTCATCACCAAGGTGATAGTCAAAGCCTACATAATTATGTTGTTTATGCGTTGGGAGACTTGCATCACATGGCAATTGTCTGAATTGAACTTCTTCTGCCACTTGGTTGTCCAGGAGCGCAGCGTATTAAGATCTTCCAGAAGAGCTCTGCAGTCATCTACGGTCTTTATAGACCAGTACATGAAATCATCGGCGAATAGGCGCGAAGACGATGTGACGGAGTCTGATATGTCGTTGATGAATGTTGGGAATAGCAGTTACCCTATACATGTATAGAACCGTGCCTTGGGGCACTTCAGAAAGAATATGACGCCGAGTCCGGTCAATTTACAACAAAACAGCTTTGACCTAGAAGTAATTGCAAAATAATTTATTTTAACACTATCACACGAAGGAAAAATCACGTTAACATACCCCCAAAAAATTCCCTACTTTTATCCAGGGAGTGGAAAGGTTGTTTTACTTGCCTTTTCTTGACTGATTTTTTGTAACGGTTCACACGTAAACTGTCCTTTGCACTGTGACAATGTTTCATGATCAGCGTCTGTTGCCCGTCAGCATATCCGTTCACATCACACTGGAAACGTCGGGAAACACGACTGATCAAAACAGAAGGCTTTTTCCTGTCAACCTATTTACCGAAATCGTTCTGATTTTTACCTTGCCGGGAAGTTGCCGCGCCAAAATTTAGGGTAGAGGGGGTTTCTTAAGAATAATTTGGATTTCATTTTACTACCTTAATTATTATCCACCAATTTATTGAACAGTATTGCAGCACAGTAAATCTTTCGTTCCCGTGAGATCATTGCATCGGCATAGTTAAAAAAAAGGCATGGCCTCTCAGTCCAATCTTACTTATTTCCTATATTGTCGTTTTATGTGGGGTATAAATCCGAAATTCAGAATTCGTGGAGAAATTGAGTTTATTGGCACAACCTTATTTGTTAGAAATTTGTACAACCTAAAAAAGCCGAAATGAAGATAAATATATTTGGATATCGAGCATAAGCCTTAATTTTATTGTACTTTTCTACACAATTCAGATTGCAGTAAATGTTCAAGTCTTGAGGCGAAATTCAGTATGTTCACTTTGGCCTGCTCTGACAATAAGCAAATCGTCCAGTGCTTCCGCCAGCGCTAGCCATTATTCCTGTCATACAATTCACAAGCGTTTCGTGTAGCTCATTACAAAAACACACTTGTCCACTGGTGTACACACATTCTGCCCGGTGAAATCCTGATTAAGAAAGGAAGATATTCCGTCAAAGGCCTAAATTTTAACCAAATCACATCACCATACTGCTTTTTGTGTATAATTAACTCATATTATTTTATTAGACAGCAAAAATAAACTCCTTATCACGTGAAATGATACTTTTCCAAGTTACCGATGGTGCTTCGTCTGTCGCAGTCGAGATACAAGCGATTTAAGTTGGTGATGTTTTGAAACGGTGATCTGAACATTGTATTAGCCTCAAAATTCATATTTTTTTACATTGTCTGAAAGCTGGAATCTTGAATGTCACGTTTATGTATGATTTTTATTGAAAACAAATAATATTAATGAGTTATCAACTAATTAACCTTAACGTCACTTCGTAAAAACTCTAAAATCAGAATACGCGCTGTTCGAGTTTTTCACGAAGTGACGCTAACCATGTGTATTAGCTAATGGGTTAGCGCTACTTCGTGATGACGCCAGAAGTGAGTCGCGCGTATCACGTGACATTTGTGTTTTTTCGTGAAAACGCAAAACCCGTTTTTGACGCGTAGTGTGCAGGCAGTTTACATGCAAAAGAATGGTATAGTACACTTCGTGAAAACGCATTTTCCGGTTTTGACCCATTAAGTTGCAAACGTTCATTAATGTTAAATAATGTTTTGACAAAACTAATTAACTATGTGTTTATAGTAACTTCTTGAGGTGATAGATTATGTGTAATTAATCACAAATCAGGAAAAAATCGAAATCGTAAAATATTGATTTTTTTTTATGTTAGTGTCACTTCGTGGTGACGGTGACGAATATGGTCACAAATCCTATGCATTACCTGTTACAATGTAAATCAAAATTTAGGTTTTGTGCCCTTACATATATAGACACTGTATACTCAGTGTGTTACCTCCCGAGTAAAAGTTTGAGAAAAAAAATAACTCGGGTGGGACTCGAACTCACCATTTCCTGCTTTCTGGTGCAGACGTCTTACCGCAATGCGGTACTATGTACATCAAATTAGAACCAATCTATACCGATCCTGAAGCTCGGTGGTCGAGTGGTAAGACGTCTGCATTGGAAAGCAAGAGGTCGTGGGTTCGAGTCTCACCCGAGTATTTTCCCAACTTTAACCTCGGGAGGTAACACACTGAGAATACAGTGTTCATGCGTCGGTGAAGGGCAAACAAACCTAATATTGATTTACATCAACCCGGCGCAAATTCCATCGTATGAATATTACGATGTAGGTAAATTTGAGGAAAGTCACCAGACGAAGTCTGAACTGAAGGGTGCCCTCCATAGTTCAGGTACAAACAACTCAAATTTTATTTTCAAAAAGAGCTTTAAAAACACCTTACCACTCCATAAAAAATAGAGTTTTCACATGTTCTTGTTCTACATTCGAACCCTGATAAGAAGAGCACTGTTAATACTACATCCTGCTTATAACAAGTAAAATTTTGGTCCCAAGTCTTTGTTTTTCTTTGTTTTCCAATACTGTTATTACAAGGTACCTGTTATAACAAGGTAATTTGTAAAGTCCCAAGGACCTTGTTATCAAGGTGTTCGACTGTATTGTTCTAGTTCACATATTCTGTGTATTTATTTAAAGTTGGTTGACAATTAAATGGTTTCTATTGCAATTTCTTCCAAATCAAATCGTAAATTGACCGGACTCTCCGAGGCTTCGCCTTCCAGCAAAACTCGTTGAGATATTTTGGTAAAGAAGTTGTTGAGCCTCTTCAAGAGAGGCCTCAAACTCCAGAGTGTTGTGATTTAAGTAGGAGCCTTTGGTGGGGTACTCGATCAAAAGCCTTGGAGAAGTCAAAGGTAATGGAGTTTGTTTACTTTCTGTCATCCCGGGCTTTTGCAAAATCATTGGCTACGATGATAAGCTGTAATTCACAAGAGCGGCCATGGCGGAAGCCATGTTGACTTTCGATTAAGACCTCACGAGTATCATAATGGCCCATCGTATGGCTGAAGATGATATACTCAAGGATTTTACATGCATTGTTGTGAGCGATACTGGTCGGTAATTGGTACACTGCAACCACCTTTCTGATATATGGGCGCTACGTATGCAATCATCCAGTCATGGTGCTATATAAAAGTTGCCTTGTGTTATCTAGGAGATGTAGACAGCTGCCCAATGGAAAATTGGAGGCAAGGAGTGAATATGTTGCCCACAAAAATGAGAAAAGGAGAGAAAGCTGCACGAACACGTTTGTCCAGCTTCACATGCACCAAACAGACTGTCCTCACTAGCCGACACCTCGTGTAAGTTACAAGTGACAATGAGTGAGTCAGTCAGTCAGACAGTCAGGTTCAAAGATGACTTTTGTCTGGGACCAGCAAAAATAAAACTCAACTTTGTTACAGTCACTCACTGGACTGTACATTTTTTTAATCAAATGAAGCCGTTAGGAAAAAACTAACTTTACTCACGGGGGAATATTGAAGAACGGAGAGGGCCCAATTAAGATGAAACCTATTGCAGAAGCAAACACTCCCATAACCATTAGGATTCTTGAGATCCCCTGTATACGTAAAGGTAGACAATGAAAGAAAGTTGTTATTCTTTTTCTGTTTTTTGAAAATTACTAGAACGTTCAAAACGTAACCCGTTAAGGTTTCAGCTGAAAGATATTACACTTTAAGATAACAGAAAACAGTGAGAACCCATTCACAACCTTTTGTCCACGAAACACGATTTCGTCCATGGCACTCTTGGCTTAAAAAAAACCCCCAAAAAATCCAGTCACTTGACTGATAGTTGGACATTATAAAGCAAGACGGAAACGTTTCCAGAAATGTTTAGTGCCAGTACAATCGTTTATTTTGGTAATTGTTTGATAATTATTCGGTAGGTTACTTTTTGGGAAAGTGCAATTCATCATAATGCCTCTAAGTTGATTTTTTTACAGATGAATAAATATTGAAAACAGAACGATGACAAAGATATTTATGATTTGTCACCGACGTAAATGTATGTAAATCACCTTTTTATCGACAATGTAGCCCCAGAGGGTAGCAGTCACAGCGTACGCAGCGCCCCAACCTGCAAACACCAGACTGATGCCAGTGACACTATAACCAAGCTACGGAGAACAATAATACCAAAAAGTAAACTGGACACAGCGTTATAGCAAAGCACAGGTATCTTGTTCGCGTTCAAAATATGATGCTTTTAGAGCATCCCATGTTCGGGCCGTTAGGCACATTGAGCTCCCAATGCTTGCAATAAAGCCCCGCCCCATAAACCAATCACTAAACCAACGCAACAAGTACGAGAAAAAGACGTTTAAAATGATCATCATTTTGTAAGTTGATGAAGGCTAGGGGCTACACATGTACCCTGTTCTAATTCTGAAGCATATAGCACTTAAAAACTGAATGCATTGGGTTTTTTAGCAACGCGCACCATCATTTTAGAACAGAAAATAAATACGAGGAATAAATGGACGAATTTGCTAATTGGTCTCTTTTTTTTCGTTTTCACGAACAGCCACTTCTCTTAATTGATTAATTCTGCAAAAGTAATCACCTGTTTTTCTTAAAGTTTGCTTTATTTCAGAAGATTATGATCTCTTCTTTCCTCTGATACCTAAATCTTGCATATTTTATGCATCTTTAGGTTTCAAATTGTCAAATGAAAAAAGGACCAACTTTAAATGCAATTCTCTGGAATGTTTGTTCAGACATTGAAATACTAGATTCGCCTCTTCTTGAAAACTGTCACGATTTGATAGCGCGTGGGGCAAAAGTTGCGTTACGCGCACCTTCACTTTTGTTGGTTTGTATGCAAAAGTGTATTTGTATGTCCAGAAAAGTATTTTTTTAACAGTATTAAGTTATTTCTCCAACAAAATTCAAAATGGGTTATCAAGCTGGATATTTCTTTCGACGTTTTGTCCATTTTTCCCTCGTATTTTATTTTCCGTTTCAAACTGCTGGTGCGCGTTGCTAATAAAAAAAAACCCTTGCATCCAGTTGTTTTAAAGAAGCACTGCGTCCTGAAATCCCCGAAAATGTTATGTTTTGGACTGTTTACTTAACCTATTTCAAACATCTGGTTGAAAGGAAACCATACTAATAATAATTATTTTATAATAATATTGACTTCTAAATACAGCGCTTATGTCCGTCACAAAATGATGTACTCTACCAACAATATGGCTCTATGGCTGTGCACGATCTCTTCAGCGGTTATCCTAAAACACCAACCTCGTCCCCAGTGCTTACTTTTTTTCCAACCGCATTTTCAATAGTAAGCCCTGGATAGGAAACTATCTTCCTGTATCCTGATTCGATACCGCAATTGGATAGTAATGGATTGTTATCGTGTACTTGGTTTTTTTTTATTCACAACGTGCAGTACGTGTTTGCGCGATCATTTCCTTTCCAATATTGTTTATATTAATAAGAGATGTAATACTCTATTTTGTCTCGATAGGATCGTAACAGTTTAAATGAAAAACAAATGTGTTTTCGTAACTCACGCCATGCTCTTGCTGCGACAAATTGACTCTGTTTTTACCCCAGACACCGCATACAAAAACAAACGCTAATGTAACGCACATGCAGGCACCAAACTATTCCTCATTTGCATACGTGTTCAAAAATCTTGCACATGCAAATGATCCAATACCAGGGTGAGAGAGCAGGTAGTGATGGGCGCGTACTGCTCGACACCCTGGGGACGAGGTTGCCTATCACACATGCTTCTTGTACGGAACGGCGCGTGCATCTTAATAGTGCAATATGCGAAGTGCAGTATGGACCGTGGCCGTAACACGGTTATTATGTAGCACGGCTTGTTGCCATGGATCGACCAATCAGGATCGAGGAATCAAGTTTACTTGATCATGAAAGGTAGAGTACATCATTTGTCATTTTGTGCCTTTTTTTTTTCGTTTGAAGCAACTAAAGTGCTCAAATCTAAAGAAGGGTGCTTAACAACTAACCCAATGAAGTCAGCTCAGTGAATGCTGTAAATTCCGAGAAAACGATTCAACGATCTCGAAAAAACTTGCCGAGTCATGTTTTGAATTGCGCGCGAATCAGCGTCCGGGGCAAGCCGCGTTCTCAGTCAGTCGATTGCAGCTATAGGCGATGTCAAGCTCTGAACTGACAAAATAATAGCAATCGCGCGCGTGTGCATCGTGTCAACACTTGTACGCACTCATTCACAGCTTTGCCGAATTAAAAACGAACTACTAACGGACATTTCCAAAAATGCGTCTTTAGACGCGTCGTTGGAAATGACAAGTACCAGTGCATCTTTAAACCAAAATTTGTTTTCAACAATAATTTTGTCAGTAACTTTTTGGATCGCTGCAAATGATGTACTCTGCCTTTAAGCATGCTCCCCGCGTGTTTCTTGGTGAATCATAAGACGTCATTATTTGGTTCTGCGATCAGTGTCACCATGGCGACATACCTGCTTAAGATGAAGTGCCAGCACTGGGTCCAATGCAGAGTACGCAAGAAAGCTGAAAGAACTGGCAAGTAAGACTACCCAGACAGCTGGCAGCTTCATAACTTCAATCATAGGCCCGGTTTCCTCATGTTGGCCCCCTTTCCAAAGAAATTATTTTGTCTTGATAACATAATTGGAGCAGCAATAACACTCTGTTTAAAAAAAACGATAACAGAGCCTGAAAGTAAGCCATTTTCTCTTTAAGCTTCTGGACCCTCCGCGACCCTTCTATGGACAGTGTACATGGGGTTGCCATTTCTCTTGCTATAATTTTTGACAATGATTTCCAACCGTAATCACCGCAAGAAACGTTCATGCTGAAATTTTATCGTGGCATTCCACAACAAAATGATGACAAATGAGTTGGAGATGAGTAAAAACGAATTTTACTTACAACCTTTTATATCTGGATTTCCGTACCTATAGGACTCCTTTTTCGCTTACGTTTGTTGTCACATCCCTTTACTTGGAACGAAAATGATTGCGACGCGAAGATTTACCTACCTATACCGATGGATATAGATTACGTTGGGTTTGCTTAAGTTCTTATCAACGGTCGCCCTGAATCCTTCAAAATCCTCTTTGCCAAAGTGGAGGAATTTGGAGGATTGAAGTTACACGGCAAAAGTGCGTTACTGATTTCGTAGGATGCACTTTGTCAGGGTCTTGGGCCGTACCTTGCGTTGTTTTTGCTCAGCCATGCATAAATATAGGCTTGGATTATGCTTGAAATCCTCTGTACTGCTCCAAGATGTCACTGGCCAAGCCTCAACATATTGACAGCCAATGCCGCAGGATTTTGCAGGATTCAGGCTGTGGTCACCCCTCCACGGACCATATTCAAGAAACAATGGAGGAATTTGCAGGATTGAGGATATATGCTATTTTTTTATGAGGCCAATTGGAGGATTTTGCAGGATTGAGGCTACATCCTAGCAAAAAAGGCCTAGGGAGTTAGGGTTAATTATTTCTTCAAGGGTAAATTAGTTCTTCAAGTTTATTAAAAAAAGATGTGTGTCCCAAAAGACATCTTTGTCTCCTATTTAATTTTCAGTTTTTACCCAATGACCGCCACAAAATTATTTCATAAATGTTTATCTTTGTACGAGTGCTCCGAGTTCCAATAGTCCTCATGTATGTTGGATTTTCGAAAGTGAGGGATCAATTTTTGGTACCATATTTCTCTTTTACGTCAAGTGATTTTTTCGGTTTCCACACATTGAGATGCTAGTAACAATATAAAGGCCATTTCCGAGGGTGATCTTCTTAAAAATCAATGTTCCAAAAGTAATTTTTAAAACTCCGACTTTTACACGCTAATTTTCCTATTCGAGGGTCCGGAAGCGTGCCACCAGGGGTCAACTTTCAGGCTCTATTATGCTTTCGTGTGCAACCTGACTCAACAGTAATTTCTGCTATATGTGTCGATGTGGTGAGTCATTAATATGGAGACACCACAACGTATGTTGATTTGGAAGAAAAACCGTTTTCGAGGTAAACGCAAAACAAATTTTTTCATATTTTAAAACTGCATAAAAGACCACTTTGAAACAATTTTGTGCAGCAAGGAAACCATCACACGATTGTATGAGAGCTGACTTTTTACGTGAACCCAGTAATTATACCTAATACAGCAATTATTGTAAAACTTATTATGCGGCTCTTCGTAAAAACGAAAATTTAGGTTTCCGACATTTTGGCCATTTCTGTTTAACGTGAATTTCCATAGGCGCGCGTGAGTACGCGCGCGCAGCTGAAAATGTAACAAAGATATTATGTGGCTCTTCGTGAAAACGGAAATCTCAGTTGACCTACTTTTACGTATTTCCGTGCAAAGGTTTTTGTACACGTTCAAGGGGCCAAATGTATGTGCTCTTCGACAAAACGCAAAATGCATTTATCGAGATTTCTGCCCCTTGCAACATTAATGTTACTTGGAAATCAATGATGTTTTGCTTACATTATGGTTAAGAACATTGTTTTAAAGCAAAATATTGAAAAAAAATCGAAATCGAAAAAATGGTAATTTTGACATGTGTGGCTCTTCGTGAAAACGGTGACGGTCAGGAGGCTTCGGGCGTGTTTAAGTTGGTGTTGTCGTGGGTGTTGTCATCGGCATGGTCGTGATCGTGGGCGTAGTCATTGGCATAGTCGTGGGTGTGGTCATGGGCGTGGTTCTGAGCGTAGCGACAGGCTAATAAACTGCTCACAACAACCCCTGATAGTCACTTGATCCGTATGAGGACATTGTGTTTGTGAAGAAAAATAATTCTTTTTGAATCAATCTTACCAATCTTCGGCATCAAAAAGTAATTGACAGCAACACAAGCCCAGACAAACCCGCCATTTACAAGGAACGGGAGCTTAAAACCGCCGGCCTGTTCAGAAACAAATGCGTCTGTTATCAGTGGTGAATATTAAAGAGGAATGAATTCACAGATGGGTTCACGAATGGCCACTTCCATTGATGCACAACATGGAGTTTGATAAGTCATCAGGGCGTGGGCATGGATGTGGTCATGAGGGGGCAGAAGGGGCGGGGCTGGAATGGCTTGTTGGTGAGGTGGGTGGGGGATGGGAAGGGATTAATCAAAATCTCTCGAGATGTATACAATTGTACTTGTTTTGTTTTTTAGAGTTGAGTTACAATACTTGATTGATAATACTTACATGATATAAGAGTCCGCCTATTACTGGTGCAATTGTAAACGACGTCCCGGTGACAGTTTCCATCAAGCTCTAAGTTGTACAAAACATTGAGAGAAGACAGAAAGGAAAACGCATGCTTACTGTAAGGTAAGTGGTCATGATTACTGCACCAAAAACAACAGACAATTGGGAGTTTTAAAACCTCGGCTTCGTCTTCAGCTGTCACACTGTGGAACTTAAGGCCCCTTGTCTTTGGAGGACTGCGGCTCATAATCGGTCCACAATTTGCAACAAATCAAACCCTACGAGATGAAGCAAAGCCGTTGGTATGTTTCCATTTGGCTAGATAGACAAACTTCTTTCAGTAAGTTAGCCGAAGCCGGACCCCCGTTTTTCGAAAACACCGTCTACATGTGTTATTATTCCTTAGTAAAATATGTACTTACTGTTGCAACGCCGACCTTATCCTTGAAGGTGTAGGTGAGAATGGCACCTATAGCAGTATTGCAGGCGGACGATCCAAGGCCTTCTAGGGTCCGTATGGCAAAAGTGAAACCTGTAAAGGTTGCCAATGTAGGCATATCCACAACGAAGCTGCAAGAAGAAGAAAATGACTTGGCTTTTAATATATTCACTGACAGGCTTTAATATATTCACCTATTTTTTTTGCATGAGTGTGGCCTACACGTGTTATGATAAGCCGGATTTAACCCTTTCATTTGCATATGGGGTAATCGTGCACATTTCAAACGTTTAGGCCACAATTAGACTTAAAGAGGTTGTGGAATGCTGAAAATCGTTTTGTTTTTTATATTTTTATATTGTAGAGTAGACCCATATAATTATATCATAATGACAAACTCCCATCTTTTCTAATGTGCGTTTATATGTTTATAAAACTGAAATTCATCGAGTAATTTGTTGGTCGGCGAGCGCATAATTGAAATCAACAGTCGTCGGGCTCTTCGTAAAATCAGAAAAAGCGTGACGTAATAAACAGGACTCGTTTATACAACGACTGTTTACTGCTGCCCAACCCGCCCCGTCCGCACGTGTGACTCGCAGTCAAGCAGTGAAAAAACATTTTGTAAAAGACTCGCGGAGATTGATATTCCTTCCCATTGCTTAATTTTTGGATGAGTATTGAACAAGGACACGGTGACCTCTGAGCTGTTCTTCCGTATAAATTTGAGCCCCAACTGCCCGAAAAAGAGACCAGCGAAAACACGGATACTGCAACTGGCCAGCTGAAAACGCCAGGCAACGCGGCTCTGATGAGTGGTAGGTCTGCGACGTTTGCGTGAAAAAAACAAACGTTTTATCCAAGGACTCAGTCAAAGTATTATGTTCATGATAACATTTTTAGATGAGCATCAACAGTCCTATCGCAACTTTCTTCGTGATTTACAGACAATCTCGTTATTCTTGTGAATATTCAGTCCAAAGAGACGACAAATCGTCAGGTTGTTTTCGAATTATACGCGTACGGCACGCATAACGCATCACGGCAGTGGATGTGGTCGACCGTGTCCAGAACTAATGTTGTACGGTTAGCAGCGTCGCGGGCCCGGTCAAGTTCCTTGCGTTGCCTGGTGCTTTTTATGTATACGTTCGCCACAAAAAAATAGTCCTCTTCTCTTTTCTTTCCTTGTGCATTTTAACCCTTGTTTTAACATCCTGAAACGATAATTACGAATTTACTTGAATTTTGAAATTGTTAACTTTATTGTTTACCAAAAAAAAAGCCGTAAAACAACGCCAGAAGACCATGGGACTACCGCTTCACCTCGACCTGTAAACGTGGCTACAAAAAAAAGTACAATTCATAAATCATAGTCATGCTCCGTTCATAAAACAAAAATCTCTGGACTTAACGACATTTTCGGGATACCGGTTGAAAACAAAATTCACTGGTCCCGAAATTTAACGAGCACTTTCATTATTTTCAGTACCTAATTAAGACTTTATTCAAGAAATTCCAGTGGCAGAGAATTTGTCATTCGATCAAAAGAAGTTCTAGGGAAAATGGAGGCCTGTCACATTAATCAGCACTAACGTAAGGAAAACTACGCGGTCCTTTTTCTACGCATTTACCTTCAATTTGTGTGTGACAACGCGTGCGCGTATGCTGCGCAGATAATGGAGGGTCGAGGATACATTTGAACGGGTCTACGGTTCTTCAAGATTGGCAATGGACAAAATTTGGTCCAAAACAGTCTTCCCTATAAATCATTGACAAATCATATCTCTATTATTTCTTGTCCAATTTCAACAAATCTCTTGAGAAAAGAAGACTCTTGCCGTACAAAATGTACAGTGCATGATCAGCGCTCTATCCGTTAATTTGGCTGAAATCCGATCTCGTGTTTCGCACGGTACTCTTCGGACAAACTGCATGGCTACGGAGGATTCTTATTCCTCCATGCTGACACCCCGCCGGAAGGGAAAGCTGGAAATTTATTGCAAACTAAATGTGGTGTGATTACAGCCAGCGACTGACACAAGTATAGGCATAGGTTTGCCTTGGCCTAGTGCGTTTGCTACCCGTACACGTATCAACAACGAATTATTTTGAAATTCCAACACCGTTTACCGGTGTCAAAATCTACGGTCCCAGCGGCCGGGCCAGCGGCACAAGTACACCCGTGAATTTCCAGCCAGCTTTACATAGCGCGTGTCACGGTGATGCGATGTGCATGTGATCGTGAACGATCGAACGATGTTGATGTAACGCAGACATTTCTTACTATGGTTGGCCGTTAGGGCAAACACAAAAGAATGATCCCCGATCTATAAATGAAATGATGTGTAACTATCAAAACACTGAATAATCAATAGAAAGTACCAAAAAGTCAATGGAGATATCTTCCTATTAAATTCTGAACTTGCCCATTAGAATTTCGGGGGTAAAAGATGTTGCCAACTACGGTTGAATTTATGGAGCATGTGGCTGCCCATACAAAATGTCCCTCAGTGTAATTGTAAACAGAGTCATGTCGTTGCGCGGAGTGATTTGCAAAAAGTTTCGCTGGAACTACGCTGCATCGGGAGTCCTGTTTATTACGTCACGATTTACTATGTTTTGTTTGCTGCCCCCAGCGACGACTTTTACACAAATTGCAAGTTCGGGTCGAAACAGCTCTCAAAAGTACCTTTTATTCATTTCATGACAGAAACAATAGTCGTTTTTATTTCATCACACCCTAGGCTACATATACCCGAAAAATGACGGAAATGTCTTCGAGCATTCCACAACCTCTTTAAGAAGGTTTAATTCACAAGTGATAGTCAGTGAGTGAGTCTGTTTTTGGACAGTCAGGTTGGAAGGGGAGTGTAAGCCGGCCCCCCTGGGACCAGCAAAATATACATGTATCTCTTCAGTTAATCGTTCTCAAAACCCAATAAAGAGTTTAAAGGGGAAAATGATACATTACATATATCAGTACGGGGTCTACCCGACGTTCCCAAATACCGATGTTTTCCAAAATCCTTAGGATGAGGTTTAGAGTTAGGGTTGGGGAACATAGGTATTGGGGAACATAGGTATTGGGGAACACAGGTATTGGGGAACATAGGTATGCACCCATCAGTACAACGCCAAAGACAAAACGAACACTATGGGGTCCATTAAAACATATTCGTAATAGTGGTCGTTATTGTTATTGTGCGTTATCATAACATTTAATGTTTAGAGAGTCAAAGGGGATGTTCGTTATATATTAGCCAAATGTTCGTTATTGTGGTGTTATAGCGCTGTATTCCTTATTCCTTTCAAGGAGGGGTTTTCTTTTAAAGGGGGCCTGATTTGCAATAGAATGAATAAACATCTTGTAAAGCAACAGAAAGCAGCAATGCCAGCAGCTAAAACGTACCCCAGCAGGACGCTGCAACCGCCGGTGACAAAAGCTCCCGCAAGAAATACGAAACGGGCGCCAAAACGTGGCAGCTGGGGAAGAAAACAAATGAATGTAAACAATAACCTTAATTTACCTTTATGTCACATTATCCACTAAACCAGCGACCACTGCATAGGTGGGCAACGGCACGTGAACCTCTGTGCCACACTTTATGAACTACGGCATGAACTTGATCGCGGTTGTGGTTGGATGTACGTGAATCGGTTTATTAGATGCGGGATCAACAAATCATCAAGTCGGTCGGTCCGTCGATCGGTCGGTCGGTCCGTTAGTCAGTCAGTTACAAACGTTGACATGCCGACCTAGCAAGTCTCACGCATATGGCGTGTCACACGCCTCAGAGTCGATGACACGTCACAAATTACTGAAGCAGATTTCCGAGAATCTCTACAAGACGGTTTATCCTACAATCTGTGAACCCCCCCCCCCCTCGGTTCTACGGCTTACCTAAGATACATTCCCCCTTCGCCCCATCGTATCTAGGATAGGTTAAATGTGCCACTGCTTAGCAGCTACAGTTCCAGTGTCATATCCACCTCGGTTGGGAACACGGAGCATCACAACCGAAACTCCCAGGATTTCGCGGGCCAAGTTAGGGACATGAAGGTGCTTCGTACAGATTGTTAAGTGTCATGTGATGTGAGTGCCATGCCCAGTGGATAAAGCCATCCCAATCATCAAAGAATGACTCGAGAACGCTCCCACCCTACATGACCGCACTGGATTTGTCCCCGAAACCCATTGTCCAACTCTTGAAATTATTTCATGTCAGCAGAGAGGGCCGACATTGGATCCTCTGTGTCACTAGCTGGGCCCAATTTTACGGCGCTGCTAAGCACAAAAAAATTGCTTAGCACTAAAAAGTCTGGCTTATAGCAGCAGGTTATCAGTCAAAACTCCATGTGATTTTCATGCTAAGCAAACAACAGCTAAATATTAATCACGAGCAATATGCATCACGTATAGTTTTGGCTGGTAACCTGCTTTTATAAGCCAGACTTTTTTGTGCTAAGCAATTTGTTGTGCATAGCAGCGCCTTGAAATTGGCCCCAGTCGTAGCTAGCCAACAAGTCAGCAATATCCGCGACCATACGCGGGCAACGTACAGGACACACCATTCACTGGACTGGTACACGCATCAGTGACCAGCACCCGATTTCACCAAACTCTTCGTAACTTACGATGCATCGCAGCGCTGCGACGCGTCGTATCTCTACGATGCGTCGCAGCTGCGACGCGTCCTACGATCCATTTCACTAAACACGTCGTAAGTGCGACGCGTCGTAGGTGTATTTATAGCACAACTCGGTGACTGTTTTATGTCTTTAGTCAGCGTACAGTAAATAGTCGTCTGATATTCAACAAAAAGTCGTCGGATCTCAGCTCGAAATTTGTTAAAACGTAAAACAAAATGGCGGCCGTGCGATGCAATTGTGAAGGAAAACAAGCTCTCATTGGACTGTATAGCTACTTTGAAATTTCAACTCTAATATTCCGGTCTAATTCATAATTCAATGAATTTTCTATTTACAACTTTACACACATTGCCTCGGTATTATAATCTCGTTAATGTAATGTTTGTGGCATAAAACTGGCTTAGAAATGACTCTTCTTATTTTGCGATGACCACTAGACACGTCGTAACTTGCGACGTGTTTTAAGCCGTTGTCAAGGAACTTGCGACGCGTTCAACACATCGCAACTTTCGTGAAATGGAAGATACTTACGCGTCGCGAGTTGCGACGTGTTACACGTCGTAACTCGAGTTGCGACGCGTCGCAGCGCTTCGTGAAATCGGGTGCAGCACCCGATTTCACTAAACTCTTCTTAACTTAAGACGCGTCGCACGGTTTACGATGCGTCGCAGCCCTGCGACACGTCGTAGCTGCGACGTGTTCTGCAAACAATTTCAGTAAACGCGTCGTAAGGGCGATGCATTGCATTTTCAGTTTTACTGACATACATTTCTTGGACGAGCCTAATTCTTTTCTCACCTACAACAATTTTATGTTTGAAAATGTTTTAGTCACAAAATAGTCGTTGGAATCAACACGTCTGCAAAACGCGGGAAAAACTTGAAATGATTGGAAGAAATTTGCTGTCCAAAAGTGTCATCTTTTGATGTCGTCTGCTCTCATCTGCCTGCAATTTTCATGGTAAGTTTAGTGCATTGATTGTTATGGGAGTTTATTTGGATCGGCGTAGTGATTCTGTCGCGCGAAAACTGAACGAAATCAGCAGGAACTGAGAGTCGGAGTCATTAGACATTACGAACGGAGCACATTGGAAAATGTGGAAAAGAAACGGTCTGAAAACTGGACCCAAGAAGTCGCTGTTCTGTGCCAGTATGTCATGTAATGTGCACGAGCACTTGAATGAGCTCTTCGGAAGCAGTTGCAAAGGCAAAAAATCAAAGGCAAACGTGGAAAAAGTATAAAAGATCCACTATTGGAAAGAGGCAGGGAAAGTACTTGTTGAGAATGGAGGCATTCCCAGCGATTACCAGAAAATACGAAAGAAATGGCAGGATATGACCAGGAAAGCAAGGACGTATCACCGAGACATGAACAGAACAGGTAAATATTATACTTTATAAAATAGCCTATTAATTAGGCCTAACATTAGGCCTATTATTATTAAATATTTTATTATTTTTATGTTATTTCTAGTTAGGCTATAAGACCTAGAACTAGTTCAACATGAAAAGTCAGATAAGCCTATAGGAAAGAATGTGCAAATCTGACACTGCTTTTTTTCATCAATCATCTCAACGACAACTGAAAAAAGGGTCCTACTAAATTCGTCAACAAGCATCAACAGTAATTGTCAACAAGCATCAACAAATTTTGTACAGCCTATGCTTTCGAAAATTAAAAGTAGCTTTATAATACATGGTAGAAAAAGCAATAAAGAACATCTTCTGCAAATCTATTCAAGTTGAAATTATTTAAAAACTTGTTTTTTGAACGCGAAATGTACGACAAGTTTGTCGAGTGTTGCCCCCCATCTTGTTTGGATGGCGCTGTACACTTCACGCATGCGTAGTATGGCTCTGTACACTTCAGGCATGTGTAGTATGGCTAGCTTCACGTAAACAAAATGGCAGCCAACACAAACTCGACAGGTCGTCGTACGTTTCGCGTTGAAAAAAAAACAACTTTTGAAATAGTTTTTACTTTAAAATATATGCTGCAGGTGTTCTTTGTTGCCATTTGTACTATAAAGCTGTTTTAGATTTTCCAAAACTTCTAAGTTCTACAAAATTTGTTGACGCTGGATTGACGACCGTTGAAGTTTGTTGATGCCAGTTGACACTTATTGACGCTTGCTGACGCATTTTAGTAGAACCGACTGAAAATGCTTATGACAGGCATGAGATTCTTTCTGTTGAAACAGGGATTAATTGTTTTGTTTTTGCTTTGTTTTTTTTTTGTTTTTGTTGTTTTTGGCCAAAATTTTTGCACTTTAATTTATTTTTAGCCAGTTATGGGTGTGTTGGGGTTTTTTTTGGCTTGATTGCACACATTTTTACCCTTTTGGAACAAATTTCATGTATTTTTTCATTGCAATTCATTCTCATGCCTGAAATGAGTATGAACCTAGACCACTTTCTAAAGTTGTTGTTGTTTTTATACAGGAGGAGGTGAGAAGCCAGCCACAAACAAGACATTCGATCTTGTTTTAGAGGCATTGCTGCCCATTGCCAAGGATGGCATCCTTAATCAGGAGGAAGGAGAAACAGACCCACTCCCACCAGAAGTTGATTTCCTGATGGACATAGTCGCTGAAGATAAGAATGCTGACAGAATACTAGAAGCGCTACAATTTTTCAAAAGAATATACAAGACTAACAGTTCAGAGAACTTGTTTGTATTTCTTGAAAGAAATACTTCATATTTTTGATAATTTAATATTTTTGTAAATATAATTTGTTTCACAAAATAAATATTTGCTTTCAATCACTATAATAATAAATCATTAATACATGCAATACATATAATTGGACATTAATATGATCAATCTTAAATCTTAATAAATCTGTTTTTCTGTATATCTTTTGTTTTAAGCCGTCACAACTGCTGAGATTAGAATAGAAGAGGAGTTCGACAAATCGACATTGCAATCCTCCTGATTTGAAAATCACAGGTGTGTGGGAAAAGTCATATCCTGGTGTGTGCATTATAACTGAATTATCCCATTCGATGGCGTAGAGGGGTATCCTATACGATAGCAATGGCAAGCACTCGAGTTACAGTCGGGGGGAGTCAGTCAGTCAGTCGGGGAGTCAGTCGGGGAGTCAGTCAGTCAGTCAGCGAGATGGACACAAAATGACATTAGGCAGGCCATCTTTGACCACCAGCGACAATGAAAGAAGGCAAGCAACCACGACAAAACCCAACAAAGAGCAGTGGTAAACGTTATATACAGGTATAATCAAATCTAAAAGTCTTACAACTTTGCCCCAGATCGGTGCACCTATACCAGACGCGATGAAGTAGCAGCTAAACACAAGTCCTACGACCGTCTGCGACATTCCTTTCGCTTCAGCCTGCGAAACGTGTGAAAAAAATAACAAATGACCATTTGTTTAAAGGTGAATAATGGCGCTGTATGTAATGACGTCATTTTCTGGGTAAATATCACAAGTGTAAAGACTACGCTTATATTTGTTTTCCATGGAAGCAATGTAGCAAATTGCCTTTTCTTGACATTCATGATTGTAAAAAGGCAAGTTACGAATTAAAGCAACAACTTGCATGTTCATGAATTACAATTGTGTTTTTTTTGTAAGCCACAAACTTTAGCTGGACAGCGCCCTCATCGGTCGTCGTTGTTATAAAAGGGGAAAGTGCGACACCAAGCGTGTGCCTCAAAGACGCCATTTGTTTTTATTGTCAACTTGCTTTTGTCCTGTAGTTTAATAGTCGGCCGCCACCGTTGTTTTGACGTTCGGTTTTTACCCACCTCTGTCGCAAAGAAAACTGAAATGATGGCATAGGAACTCCAAGTTGAGAAGGAAGTCAAACCTGCGCTGAGAAAGATGATCTTTTGGTGAAAAGTGAACTTCGACCTTGGAGCGGCAGCAGAATCACCATCACTTGCAGCAGCTGGGTTGCTTGGATTTGTGGGCGTGACATCGAGTGATGTCTCTTGCCATTGGTTGTTTTCCGTGACCTGATCGTTGCCGTTTGGGGCTATGGGCGGGGCATTTAGATTGGACTCTTCTGATGGGCTGCGGTCGGCCATGCTTTATTCACGAAACACCTCGTTCTGAGTTGTGCTGTGATATATTATTATTCAATTCGTAGATTCTTTGGGGGAAGTGAAAAGAAACAATAACTGTCCAAAAACAATTTGGTGCATGTATACGTTATAATATTTTGCATAGTTCTTAACATATCGGCCCCATTTATAATTGAAGGGTGTTCATGCCATACACAGATGAACTGTATTGTCTGGCAAACTGCATTCTCATATAAAGCCGGCTCGGTTCAAATATTAGATGCCAGAGTTTACTCAGACTGAAGCATATTGTAATACTTAAGAATAATTTCAAACAAATCAGCCTCTTACTCGATCCCTTTTGTGAAACTTTTTTTTTTTAAACAAAACTCCCCACAACTTCCAACATGTAAAACAACAACATAAACAAATCGTCGCATATCTGACGAACCGACGAATACGCGCGAATACGCGGAAACGCAATTCTGAGAAAAACGCGTTTGAAGTTGAACACTTTTTACGTGTCCCTTTTCGATGCTACTTTCGCCTTTTGTACATTCTTAATTTATGCAAGGTAGTTATTTGATTGTTAAAATACATCTATTACTTTGTTTTTTGCTCGTAAGACTAAAGGTTTGTCTAATTTTTGCTGTGAAACTTGTTCGTCACTTCGCGAGATAGCAATAAACGTCATTGTGCTTATTCGCCACGTAAAAATGTCTTATTCGTCACTTTGTCAGATAACATTTTGACTGTGCGCGCGTTTTCGCATCACAAATCCATTGCATATTCGTCACTTCTTTACAACACTACGCGCATTTTCAAAGAAATGTGTATTTTTACAAACATTTTCTATTTTTTTTTAAGGAAAAAATATGGTAACACTTAAACCCCACGTTCAAATCCAAGTACTTGCTATAATTTTTAATAATATACAGTAGCCTAATAAAAAAGTTGTTATAAAGGAAAATATCTCGAATGGACGCAACAAAATAATAGGAACACAAAACTGTGAATGCGAACTAACGACGAACAACGTTAACACTATTTATTCATTCATTTTTTCATTCATGTAAGACAGCAATTCTTTTAAAAACAATCAGTTTTGATTCATAATCCCATAATTATTGTCTTCCAGGGTACAATAATCTTAGTAAAGGCTTGTTATCATTAGGCATTCTGCTTTAATTAGCCGCTTAAAGGGCTCCGTTTTCAAAAATACAAAACCTGTATCTCGAAATGCAGTATTTTGGGTATCCTATAAAACGTCGTCTTTGAAAGAAAGTGTACCGCACACGTTGAAATAGTTTACATTTTTATTTCATTATCCTAGTCATCACTCACCAGCTAGGGCACTCTTTATTTCAGTAAAGGCTCATTCCAATGAGGTTTTCTGCTTTAATTAGCCACTTAAAGAGGCTCCGTTTTCGAGAATATCTCAAAATGCAGTATTTTGGGTTTCCTAAAAAACGCCGTCTTAGCAAGAAAATCTACAAATAAAACATATTTTTATGTCATCATCCTGAGTATCACCTTCCTGGGCACTCTTCATTTTCGTTATGGGCTTATTCCTATGAGGCCTTATGCTGAAATTAGCCACTTAAAGGGGTTCCACTTTCGAGAATATCTCGAAATGCAGTATTTTGGGTCTCCCATAGAACGCAGTTTTTAAAGAAAGTGTACCGCACATGTTTTGAATAAATATTGTTTTTTATTTAATAATCATATTTTCACCTTCTAGGGTGCACTTCATTTCAGTATGGGTTTATTCCAATAAGGTCTTTTGCTCTAAGTAGCTGCTTAAATGGACTCCGTCGAAATGCAGTAATAATGCTTCCCTATAAAACGCCGTTTATGAAAGAAAGTGTACCGCATGTTTTAAAAAAATATCCTAATTGTCATCCCTTAGGGGGCACTTCATTTCAGTATGGGCTGATTAAAATGAGGTTTTCAGCTCTTATTTGCCACTTAAAGGGGACCGTTTTCGCTATTTTCTCGAAATGCAGTAGGCCTTTTGTGAAATTCCTATAAAGGGCCGGTTTTGAAGAAAAGTATATCGCACGTTTAAATGAATCCCAGTCTGTATAAGCCTATCCGTCGCGCAGTCCTAGCCTAGTACATTTTGTACTCCGTTCATTTTAAGATTACAACTACACACACACAAAATTGCATAAAGGTGAAGTAGTAACGGTTATCTCTTTTTAGTCATCTTTATAATGTTACAGCGCCGTTAGTTTGTTTTGAAAGCTGACGGAAACATCCCTGGTTCCCTCATGCGCCATTCAATTATTAAGACGAGTGTGTGCGTAACCAATGAATAACTGGTTATTCGTCACTTCGTCAGATACTGGATGCGCGCTGTTCTGATATGACCAAGTGTCGAATAAGTTATTCGTCAGTTCGCAAGAAACAGTTTTTTCAATATGTGCCGATTCGTCACTTAGTGGGTTTCGGAACTACAAAAATGAAGTGCTTTCATGAATTAAAAACCAAAAAATCTGAAAATTCGAATATTTTTAACCCTAAAACTCAATTAATAAAAAAAACCACCAAATTACCGATTCGTCACTTCGTCAGATATGCGACGAAATATAGTCTCAGACTACTGCGCCAACCTACATTTACCATGCGGAAGAAATATTATATATAACAAATGAAGACAATGAACAACCAAAAATAGGCCACTGCGGACATATAGGAAGCTCTAGCACTGCTTAATCAACTTCCAAAGTCTATTTTGGTTTTGGGGTACTGAATGGCACGCACAGCAATTTTCAACGGAACGTGCACACAAACATGCATATAGATTTTTCACCCGACCATGCCAAACCAAACCTTGCTCAAATAGGGTGTCACTAAAACCAACCCCAATCCTTTTCTCATGGAGTTAGAGCCAATAAGGCACTTGGTTAGACTGTTCGTTTACAGTTCGGGTATTTTTTTATGAAAATATTAAATTCCTACCTTCGTGTCTGTCAGTATATACACGCACTGGCTGTACTACTTGGGTCCTATTGCAATACGTCTGCAATGCATCCATACGTACATGTACGTAGGCGCCCTTCATTGACTGTTGAACCAGAACGGCCACTCATTATGTGTACTAGTGTAGCATGGGACTTTTGTGTACGAATTATATAAAAACAGTGTTTTTATATTCCAAACAGTGCGACCCTTATGTCGCAACTCTCTATATACGGCTCTGACTGTATCCGATGGTCGCACACCGGTAAATAGGCCTAAATCCCTCCGCCGATTGAGCTCATGAATATAAAAATATACCCTCAAAATATTCTTTATTTCAAGAGTTCTGAAAGCCATGAAATTGGGGAATTGAAGAGATGTGACATCGAAACTCTGGCCCGGACTTGGGGCTTCCAATTCTAGGCAGTTAGGAGGCAATTAGGCTCGAAAGTGGCGCTATTTTGCCATGTTGTGGAGGGGTCGTTTTTCAAGATGGCTACTTTTCCGCTTTAGGGAAAATAGGGGTCGTCTTCTTTGGGTGAAAATTTCTCAAAAATTCAATGTCAACACACCAACAAATGAAAAAAAAAGATGACATGCTGATCATCATTTTTGTGTTCAGCTTAAATACCTGTGAGAGTTCGGAGTATTGTTAAAAGAATTTTGAATTATGTGCATCCTGATAGGGGTACATCCTGATAGGTCATTTTGAAGTTTAGTCACACCGCACTCTGCTTGCACCATCCAACTTTGTGCCCACTCGGCCCGGATCAGGGAACGGTTCTTTGTATTATAGTCTATTATTCAGCTATGAATAGACGACCGACATCGTTTGTGGGAAACCGGTGGACCAAAGCAATTAGCCTCAAGAAGCTTTGACCCGAAAGCAATAACCTCGGCCACGACAATGGTGGCAAAGTTGATTATGCTTGCCACGATTTTTTCCATTCGATCTTTCAATGGGGTCAAATGTTCACACCTTTCCCCTAAAGGTGTTTCTTTTCATTTCAAAATTTCATTGACGTTCCTAGCATTCTGTACTCACACATCCCCTAACCTAATAGGAGTGGGACGGGCTTCCATTGAATATGCTTAACGCCAATTCCAGTGTAGTTTCGTTTTAATAAAAAAAGCTATTCATGTTTTACACTCTGCACATGCAAGTTTTCCTCATAAAAACTCAGTAGACCGATAAATCATTGCCTAGCCCAAAACTTGCCATCTACCTATCATAAACATCAAGATGCATTTGGTCTTTTAGTCTTTTATATTTGCCATTCCCTGTAACTAACCCCTAACCACAGTGAAATTCTATGCTTTTTACATCATCGTATCATCTTTTTCAGTCCTAATGTGAGCAAAAGTGCCCACCCTGAAAATCGGGATGAGTTACTCTTTTGTTTGGTGTTACTTGTGATACACATAAACGCTATTTAAGGGTATAACTCACCGACAGAAAATGCCGAAAATAGCTTCGCTGTCATGCACTCTTCCTGCGACATGCCCACAAACAGTTTGTACAGCATCCTATGGGATTTGCGAGAAGGTCGACTATTGGGTGAACTTTTTGATGTCTAAATTGACGGAGGGAAATTTCATCCAATCAAAATGGCTTTCTTATCAGTAAAATTCTTGTGACCTGAATTTTGTTTTTAGCGAAACAATTTTTCGGTAGCTGAGGGGGTTTCTTAGTACAATCCGGAGAAGACTGCCAAGCTGCCAAATATTTAGCGAGTTTTCAGCTTTCACACACAAAAACACATGCTGGACCGGAAAATGATTCTTAAAATGACGGAGGTATTTTATCTTTATTCTTTCCAAAAATGAGATGACTTGGAAGAGTGAAGGATGAACTTTTTCTTTCTGCAAGCAACTAAATTATACAGTGAGCGAGTATTGGATTATGATGACGAAAGAAGTCCAGAATGGGTGTTTTTTAGGCTGAAAACGACACGTGCTGTGGTCCGCGTCGGCAAATCCCGTTTACTTGACCTCACAAATTCATATGCCATTCCGAGCAATTTTCCCGGGTCAACAGCATCATGACCTGATTAGATTACCGTAGTTTTGGAAACTACAACGCGTCCTACAAAGGGCTCGCCTGCACCATTTGTGCACTTGATTCGCTGACCAAATGGAAGTCTATATGTTTCCACCTGTTGCCACGAGAAAATCCATGCCAAGGATCCACTGTATTTGATTTCGGCGAACACTGCCTTCACTTGGTGCATGGTCCTACCAACTTGCACCTCAACCAAAGTCATGCCTTGCACAGCTAACTGGCTTCCGTCCACCTGTGTTACCTGGACGTCTATGGTCTACAAGACGATTTTTTCTCTTTTGGGATATGGTAATGCACCGCACTACTTATTAACGTGTCGGTTGACCCTGTGTGAATCCAGAAATCGACACCTGGTTGCCCTTACCAACTCGTCCAAAAACAAACCATATCGAGGACCAAGGCTTGGATCAGGCAGATTATTTACTCGTTGCCCATCTTTATGTTTGGACCTCGCTTTTCCATTTTTGGCTTCACCGAGTCTGCTTTTGGACCCTTTTGACCACTCAGCCATCCCAGAGTTCCCGTGGGTCCCTACTTTGGAGTTCCTTTACACTCCGGGCGAAATGCCCTTTCTCACCACACTTGAAACACATAAAGGTTCCAGGTTCGGCTTTCCCAGGCTTGTGTGGCTTGGGGGACAACACGCACTTGCCTTGCCCTGGCCTTTGTTCTGGTAGGACAATGGCTTGACCAAGTCGACCACAGATTTCAATGTCTTAACCTGCTCATTGAGACTTTCTTCTAAAGTCCCTAACTCTCTGTTACAGAGTCTATAGTCCTAGCCAATTTGGCGGGCTTTCGGTCCAGCAATCAATGCTGTTCGACCTTCTCAAAATTCTCAGTCTCCAGGGCAGCCTGGACTGCTTCTTCTGAAGTTTTAGGACGGGCTGTATTGATGCCCTCTCTAACTCAGTGGCTGTTAACGGCATCGATGAAATGGTTCTTTTGCCAACTTCTCTCGAGCTTCTTCTTGCATTTCAGATTCGCTCTTACAGTTAACTCATGGATTGCTTGCCCTAACTCTAGCTATCCTTTTCGCGCCGGTTTCTGAGCGAGACAATTCTCATTCTATCGAGCTGACCCAAACCTACAATCAAGCAACTTGACCAGTGCATTTTACGTGTGCTTTAGGCCAGAGTCGCCCACCGTCGGTAGAGCATCCCATTTCAAGCTTGCGGACAACCACTTCGCAGCTTGCGCTTTGCTCCTCATGGTTTAACTCAAAATGGCGGAAGTACTCCTTCCAGAGCACTTTCCCACCATACCTGGTCAGGGGTTAGGTTTCGCCTACGATCTGGTGGCTTCAAACTTCCCTTCGGACCCAAGTAACCATGGACACGTGCCTCTCGTTTCAGTGGCCAAGGACCAACTGACGAGCCGTCCACTTTTTCAGCTGAACTGCTGTTCGTCGCCTCGACTGATCAAGTTGCGAAAACTTAGCAGATCGCTGTAAACCAGTGTAGGGTTTACTTTTTCCTTATCCCGGACGAACGAGGTAGTACTTGGCTTACCCTATTCCATGCCACCTTGCCCAACAGGAACAGCGTCAGGTCGTCAATAACTTGTCTCTGGAGTTCCATCCAAGGTGATTAGCGTCGACCCTGCTCTAGGTGTTATCCTTGATCCCGAGTTCTTCAGGAGTGTGGTCTTTATAAAGCTCACCTCCCTCGCACGTTTGTGGGCCCACTCAGGCACTAACTTTGCGCCCGACTACCCCGTAGTCTCTTCGGGCAACCACATCTCAACATATCGGTACTCACCGGATAAAGCATACGCCGGCTCCCACCTGGCATGCTCAGGTTCCCCATCTTTTGAAACCAAACGACTGCACCTCCAGGGACACCTCCAACTTCTTTGCAATGAGGTATTTTTACATCGCAGAAATTAAACTTCCATTCACAATCGCTGCACCTCGGCCTCAGTACTTGAGGTACCCGCTAGACCCTGCAAGCGTTCGCTCATGACTGAACACAACCACAACAATCACACACAACACAAACAACAGACAACAATCAACCGACAACACACCACAGCACAATTAACGATACAAATTAACAATACTAGTCAAACACATTGTGCAATCAAATAATTTAATAGCGAAATCCCTAACAGCCATATGGTTGCGAAGGGCGATGTCTAAAGGTTACGTAACACTTTATTTTGAATCAAACTACATGTACACAGACATGTCCACATTGGTAGGTGGAATCTTTGAAAATTAATTTCAGTTTGGAAGACCGTACATGTATCTATATGCAACTTTCAGGATTTAGTTCCCTTATAATGATCCAAAAATGTGCTAAAAATCTATGTGATATGTTCATTACTTTTCGTTGAAATTGGAAAAAAAGGCCTGGCTACGTGCAATTTTGAAAATTGTTACACTGATGTGCGCAATACATGTCAATCTTTTCAAGCCTCTCGAATATTAATTAGGTTCCTATCCATTACGGTGTGCAGTAAACAATGGCATAAAAACCTCCTTCGCGAGTTGATACCGAGACTGACGCCATGTCACGCCGAGTGACGCTAATGAATATGCTAATATGCCCTTCATAATGTGCGCCAGGCCGAAATCGGTCAGAATTTCTTCTTTAGTTAGAATGCAACATTTCAACCATACCGAACATATTTCCTGAAAAACACAACGTTTAAAAAGGCCATGTTTTGGGGGGTTCACGAATTTCAATGCTGTGATACTATACAGCGTCTTATTATTAGTACGTAATCGGATTAGCTTCCCCTGACAACGACTTTGCCTTCGCAACCGTATGGCTGCTTAAATAATCATAATCATCCCACTTCTGACACCATTTGTGGCGGGGAACTCCCCGGGCCAAACCTTAGTTCGTTGGGACGAAATCTGACAGCTATGAGTGTAGTTGTTATTCCCGAACCCGTTTTGGAGGAAATAAACCGCCAATCATGATGATGGTATTTATTCTCTGTTAATTGCACAGTAAACGAGAACGAAATACACATTGACAACAGGATTGTCGGCACAACAAATATGATTGTACTTTAATAAACAATGATCAAGAAATATACATTAATAATTGGGACTTAATGGGGCTGTTTTATCAGCAGAGTCACTTAATTACAGCATCAACAATGTACAACAATGTAAGCAGTGCGCTATTACGTCAGTAACAATATTTAAAAATGTAAGTGTAACCTGGAAAAATGACACACTATGGGGAACTCGCACTAAAACTACTACGACTATACTAAACTCGGGATCTTTGAAGGGAAAAGGCGCGAGGAGATTGAATGAATAGAGACAAGGGACACAAATTCTAGATTTCGAACAAAAAAAGACAAAAACAATTTATTTACAAGAACTTTAAAAATGACCAGATAATTATAAAACCAAGACCACGAAGATTAAAAACCAAACTTAAACCTAAAAACCAAAGACTCAAACCTAAAAAACCCCTTAAACCAAAGACTTAAAACCAAGTTAAAAACCAAAGTATTTAACCAACACAGTGTGTATAATAAGTAGACCTTAAAGACACTTCTGGCAGAAATCTATTACGAGATAAGAGAGTAAAGAATATAATAAGAAACAGGTAAACAATGCAAACAAACTCAAGCTACATTAGGTCTAAAGTAATATAAACAATGCACTGTGGACCTTCTATACAGTCTTGCCAAGAACACCAAAATCTCTTGTAAATACTTAATGAGCAAGATAAACAGTGGTCCCTGTCTTCTGAATACCCTGTGGGACTAATCATCAATGGGGGAATTCAACATTCCTGAGCAGTAAACTTGCAAAGGTCCAAAGCAGACAAGAATAACTAAATGCAACAGGTGGCTAAATACAAAATAAAGGAAATGCAGGTCTACAGTAAACGAACAGCTTGGACAAGTCTAACTAATGAATAAACATGGCAAACTAATCAGTAAGAAGTCGGTGGGAAAACCACTCCTCTTGGCTTTAAACATGTACAATAAAACAATAAAGGTAATGAAGAAAACACCATCCAAAATACTGAGATCAGATGTCAAAAGAAAAAAGTATCAAATCAACAATTAAACTAATAATCAAAAGGCAATGCAATGCGTTTATCCAAGTCATTTTTCGGAAATTAAGTCTTAGTCAATGAAATAAATCAAACTTCTGACAACACAGTTTTCCTCAAAAATAACAGAACTCTAACATGTCTAACGATCCTGATCAATCAAATCAAACAATACAAGTTAACTTTCCTCAAGCAATTTCAAAATAAACCCTATCTCAAAACTTCAAGTGATAATTCCTACAAGGCTGTTCAAAAATTCTATAAAACTTGATTGTCAAACTCTGAACAATACCAAAACAGATCAAAACTTCTAAAACTTAATACACTTAATGAGAAAATACAAAGAAAAACATAAATCAAAACTCACCAATAACTCGAGCAGATAAACACTCACATAGGGCAAGGCGCACCCAAGAAAATCAAGGGGAAAAGAGAGGAAATAATAATGCACGGTCCTCTCTCTACTGCCACTGGTCTGCTACTGACCATGAGGGGTCTGTGGTCTTACAGGGTGGCAGGGCACATGGTCTTGGGACAGGGGGAACCAATGGCACGGGAACAATTTACATACAATGTGGACTGTTACTGGGGAAAGCTAATCAGGGGGAAACACTACTATGAAAGGGTGGGGGACATCTAATATAAAAGGGGTGATTTATTCAGGGGGTCTACTCCTATACTAAAGCACTACAAAAATACATTGAAAAACTACAAGTAAAACTTGGCTCTGCCACATAAGCAATGCACAACACGGTATACACAATGTAAGTAATGCACACTAATTGTAAACAACCACGACAATGTTAGTAATGTACACCGCGCAAGAATACAAACCGTTCAGCTTTTTGCTATGACCAAACTTCACCCATGTAAGCCAGCGTCAGCATCGTACTGTACATTCACTCGTACGGCTGCGTCAGAATATTCGTACACAGCGCGACTCAAGCACAGTGACGGCCTGTATCCAGTTGCATGCGTCAACGTTACCCAAAACACAGTGTACAAGCAATACACTTTCTCACTGCACGCCGTCCACAACTCCACTAATAAAGAGCGTCACGATCACGTGCAACCTCCCAAGTAAACACGCACGCATGTACAACCACACATGCAAGTACTAACCTACGGGAATTTGGGAACCAATCATGTACATGCATTCAGTCGCTGAGCGCTAAGCCACGCCCAGTCACCCCCTCACAATCACTGTTTTAGCATTAGACTAGCTAAAACTCACTTCACTTTCCGCCACAATATGTAATTCTCAATCCAACTTTCATGACACATCATTTGTGCTAAGCTGTACGCCAATTAGATGAAAAATAACTTTGATGTTGGCCTTAGTTTATGTAGCTTGAAATTTGCAATGTACATGTATAATGCAACTATTTATTTTGGCATTGCAATTATTTAAAAAGCTCAGCGGTCCAACAAAAAAGCCAAATAATTTTGTTTGAACTAAACCGGTTGTAAACTTTGATTAAATTTATCATGGCGAATATGAACAAAAGGAAATTAAGTCTCTTTTGAAAGAAGTGACACCCTCTCTTTTTCTGTTGAGCTAGCTTCCTCAACAAGCCAGTGTTTTGGCAATCGCCTCCTGAAATGGTCAAGAACAATGTATATAAGTTAATCCGAGCCTGGCAAAAGGATGGACGAGAGACCAATAGACTCCTCTCAAAGGACGTCATCTTCGTAGGAAAATTACAACTCGTATGCGCGCAGGGTGCAAATTTATGTTCTAAACGCGCGCGCATCTTGCTCAAACTTTTATACACGCGCGCGCACCACTTTTTACTATCGCCCATGGGATAAACGCTTGAAGTGCGTTAACTTCCGGCTCCATTCGTGCTGTGCTACACCATGTACCACGTGAAGCAGCAGGGTTGAATGAGATGACGTCACACTAACGAACTGGATGCGTCACAGCCGATACACGTCGCGAAAATGTAACGCGCAAAATGCCGATGCACGATGAAACGTCATTCGAGAGAACCTATTGCCCAATCACAAAATGTTTTAAATACATATTATACTAAATATGACATATCGGGTCCACGCATTATGTGTTTAAAATGTCGTATGTATATATTCCGCTTTAACGCGCCGGTTCATACTTCACGCAAAAGCATGTGCGAAGCGAAATTCATGTTGTCAACAATTATGGACGCGCTTCGGATGTATTGTCGACGTCACGAATTTCGCTTCGCTTTCGCTTTCGCGTGAAGTATGAACCGGGCTATAGGCGTTTTTTCCCCTTTTTGGTTAAAGTGGACAAAAACATTCTAGCCTCGTCATCTGTGGTGAACTGATTGGATAACCAATTAAATTAAATAAATGACTCACAGAATCAAAGAGAATTTTCAGACGCTTGGTGGCAGCAAACAAACCAGTCCTTTTCTATTGTTTCAGTCATTTTGAGCATAAACACATTAGTTTAGGCCGCATCCAAATCTCTCTAGTCTAGATCTGTTGTGTATGTCTTCTTTCCTAAGTGGAAACATGCTAACATAACACATTTCGGGCCAATGAAATCATTATAAACATTGCTACTACTTTGGATGACAAAACACGCCACAGTCATTTATACAGCCGAAAATATAGTGCAGCCAACGTATTTGTACATTTGTCATACATTTGTTGTACACAATTCTGCGGTTTGATACATTTCTCATTCATAACAAACGACTACACAAGTTGCTCTAGTGGCTTATTTCCGGACCATTGCAAATGGGCACGCATGCGTACCCAGGCTATGCATACATGTCGAATTGCCCCTTAGATTTAGATATCAGATTTTATTTTGACTGCCCCAAAAAATATATAATTGCCCCAATGTTTCCCCATGAAAAAAATTGTAGTCTGGCACCGCCACGCGGTGCATTTGTTTGCTGCCACCAAGCGGCTGTGGCCGACCTGATGATGATGATGAAGCGTCTCAAAAGTTTCTGCGCCCCGTCCTCAAAATATACATATTCATTACTCATATAATTTTGACACACGTACCCTTTCCACATCGGTACTCCCAGACCCCGAAGAACACATTATA
>NW_024037064.1:16041036-16088102 GCF_015706575.1 Patiria miniata | reverse complement strand
CTTCTCGCCTCGCTCTCTACACAACAAGAAGTCCACCATCACAAGCCGTGAAGTGCAGACAGCAGTACGCCTACTTCTCCCGGGGAGCTTGCTAAGCATGCAGTCAGCGAACGGCCCAAGGCCGTCACCAAGTACACGACTTCAAAATAGAAATTTTGAAGGCTTCAAAACCCAAACGGCTCTTTTCAGAGCCAACACAGTTTCCAAAAAGAGATTTGCCAGTCAGCTCAGTTCGCCCGATCAGCCCATTTCTTAGGTTTTACAACTAACCTTTTTTTAATTCTGTTGTGTCCCTTTCACTCTCTCTCTTTTTTTTTTAATATTCTTTTACCCTTCGTGAGGCGAGGGGAGGTAATGCGATTAAAGTTAATCCCTGAGTCTTGTCGTCGCGTAAACAAATCAAATTTAATTTATGCCACAGCTTTGTCAATTGGTCATTTCTTTCAATCTCCGGACGAGTGCTTGCATTTTGTGAGTGGGTATATTACTATAAAAAATAAATTAGGATTTCGTCTGTGGGATGTTACAAATATCTAGCAGAAACCGAGGCCAGTTTTAACCGCCGCGTGAGAGCAACGAATCACTGCCATTGTGCGGAGGCTGGTTCGAAAGATCATGGGACTTCTCCGGCCGGAATAACAATAAAACGTCTTAAAATGGAGGTAAGAATGTTGCATGTTTCTGTGTTTTATCTAGTGATTCCATTACTTTGAACGACGATGACACAGTTATAATTTTTTGTTCCCTTGTCCCCCGCGTCCAAAATGGATGCGGTGCACCCAACCGTGCGACGGGCACGCCCGTGTCGCGTCGTATTGGCTACTTGGCACGCTTCAGCCAACTCACCAGAACGCTATAACTAGTCGTGTTTTTCCAAGTGGGTTCATTCACACACCACCTTTACGCAGAGTACATTCATCTTCTGTCACTATACTGTCAAGATGACTGGGCGAGGAAAGAGCGGCAAAGCAAGAAGCAAGGCCAAGAGCAGGTCCTCCAGGGCGGGGACTCCAGTTCCCGTGGGTCGTGTTCACAGATTCTGCGTAAGGGCAACTACGCCCAGCGTGTCGGGTGCCGGTGCACCGGTCTACCTTGCGGCAGTGATGGAGTACCTTACCGCGGAGATCTTGGAACTGGCCCGAAAACGCTGCACGAGACAACAAGAAGACGAGAATTAATCCCCGCCATCTGCCAGCTTGCTATACGCAACGACGAGGAGTTGAAACAAGTTGATGAGCGGAGTTACCATCGCGCAGGGTGGTGTCCTTCCCAACATCCAGCAAGTTCTTCTGCCAAGAAGACCGCCAAAGTGTTCAAAGTAAAGAAAAGAACTACTTTGCATCCACAAACCCAAAAAGGCTCTTTTCAGGAGCCACCCAACCTTAAAAAGAGATTTGTCGCTGCCTGTCTAACTCCACCTTACCTCACTCATAGCCGAAATCAATTTCTCTATTTTTTTTTATAAACAATAGAACACTGTTCCAGATAGAATTCCACTGTGTCCTTTAACGTATGTGACCGGCCGGCCGGCTGAGTACATTAGCCATACATGTATGTATATGTATTGTCTTAAATGTTGCCTCATGTAGAATGTGAATGACTTATTCACCAAAGGTTACAAAAATGGACAAATAATGGTGCGTTGACATTTGATTCCCGTTGTTTCTTTTCTTTCTTTTTCTCTCTTCAATTAACTCCCCGCGGGACCGCATTGATATTGATACATAAGTATTATAAGCGCAAATGCAAACGGTATGACGAATGTTTTCTTTTCTTTCGAATTTTCTTCTTATAACTTCATGACGAAATAAACAATAAATCAATGAAATAAAATAGTAATTATTACAAAAAGGGGAAATAAGTAAGTGAAAAAATAACAAAACAAAAAACAATAAACAAGCAATTAAAGGAAAGCGCAGGCTGGGACTCGAACCCACGATCTATTACTTTCTACATGTGCTCTCTAACCACTCGGCCACGGAGCTTACTGACAAACTGAAGTATTTCCCCGCCCTAATGTGGGACCCATTGGCAGGGCCTGAGAAATACCCAGATGGGAAACGCCGAGGCGCGATGACCGGGAGTGTTGAAGGGCGCCATCTATTGATATGCTTGTCCCGGTACATCGTACGTACGGCATTTAGTGCCGACGCTCTCGCTCACTGATGCATTGATCCCATTTTTTGTCTGGATTAATTTTTTCAACAAGATTTTGGTGAAATATGATCGAGGTGTATGAAAATGCATGATAGAAATATTTTTAAGAATGTATATGTCTCTGTTAATCTGAGAAAGCCGGAGATTTCTTGCATCATCTCTCTCCCCGGGTTTCGTTGAGTTGCGGTGGACGCGCAGGAGTCCTCCTTTTTGTTTTCACACCAGGAAACAAAAAAAGGCAAAAAATAAATAATAAGAAGAACAATAGCAAACAGTATTTCAAGACGAATAATCCCTTTCCGCGCTATTGTTTTAATATTAATCGTTATCGCTTCTCGCCTTTTGGCTAAGATCATGTGTAGTATCTGTTCTTTTCAGCTTAATATCTGAAACGCTGTTCATTGAACAGCCAGTATATTAAACTGATTTTTGGATTTGGGCCGTGGTGGAATAGAGGCTTGCCTCGTCCCGGCCACGGGTTGGCCCGGTATAGCAGTACATCCGGGATTCGGCCCACCCTTCGGGGAACATCAATTAATACAAAAACAGGTTCTGACTACGGTGCCCCGTCGTTAAAGGTTCGTTTTCTTTGACGTTTTGGTGACAGGGCTTTCACATTGAATTACGGTAAATATTAGTAAGTGTGTAAAGTCTTGTTAAATTATGATGTTGGCGTTTCCATTGATTTCCGTTCAAGGCGTAAATAAAAAAAAAAAAAAAAAAAAAAAAAAAAGGCTTGGCCACGACCCCTCTGTGTCTGGTTATAAATGTATTGTTTGAGTCTCGTTGCAATATGTTTCTAGGCATCTTCTTCCTTTTCTTATTTGTTATCCCTTTCCCCCTTGTTTTGCTTCTGATGTTTGTTTCCCAGGATGAGTGCTCCTGCCACGATTGGTCGCCAGAGGGCGCCGTAACAGTTGATGGCTTCGCATGCTCATATCGCGTCCGCGCATGTCCATAAGTTGCCTCGCCGGGGCTGGGATGGCCATTGAATCATCTACAACCGACTGAGGAGACACAAACATGTCTGGCCGTGGCAAAGGAGGAAAGGGACTAGGCAAAGGGGGTGCCAAGCGACACCGCAAGGTTCTCCGAGATAACATCCAGGGAATCACTAAACCAGCCATTCGTCGGCTGGCCCGCCGCGGAGGAGTCAAGCGTATCTCCGGGCTCATCTACGAAGAAACCCGCGGAGTCCTCAAGGTTTTCCTGGAGAACGTTATCCGCGATGCAGTCCACTGCGAGCACGCCAAGAGGAAGACTGTCACTGCAATGGACGTGGTGTATGCGCTGAAGAGACAGGGACGCACGTACTGTACGGCTTCGGCGGCTAGACACCATATCCAAAAATCAAACCGAACGGCTCTTTTCAGAGCCACCACTATTTCAAAAAAGAGATTGAATCTTGATTTTACTCGATTTCACTTGTCCTTGTCATGTGTGTTCTTAGAGTTGCTTTTCCCCTCCCTATTTCCACTGTAAAACATGTCTGGTCTCCATTTTTTTGTCAAAGTCGATTAAGTAATAATTACTGGGTGCTCGTCTCAGGATATAGCGGGGAACGTATAGAGGGATCCGTGACATTTTGTTCGCGAATGGGTGTGTGTGATTATTGTCTTTATTACAAAAAAAAACATAAACAGCAGCCAATTTTGTTCGCGAATGGGGTGTGTGTGATTATTGTCTTTACTACAAAACAAACATAAACAGCAGCCAGGGAAATCCGTATGTTTGTCACTTTTCTTTTAGGGGTGGGGGAGGGGGTGTTTATTGGGGTTCAATTAATCCCAAGTAGGGGGTGGGAGAAATATTGTAGTCTCAACGATCCCAAATGGATTCTGTTGCCGAGGGCTCATAATACTATAGGCTCGGAAAAAGCAGCATTTTCGATTGAAATTTAACGTCTATACTTTTTCAACGTACGGAAATCGTGATCACTGAAGCGTCTCCGCTGGCCCCCGAAGCACCCAATCGGAAGATAGCCCATTGTTAGGCTTCCAACCTAGGATGCTATGCGCCGGCCTTAAGAGGCGGGGTCCGTTCGCTCAATCTGCACTCAGTTGTGATCACCGTTCATCAAACCATACCCTTGACCATGGCGCGCACCAAGCAGACGGCAAGAAAGAGCACCGGGGGGAAAGCCCCAGGAAGCAGTTGGCCACCAAGGCGGCCCGCAAGAGCGCACCGGCGACTGGCGGTGTCAAGAAACCCCATCGGTACCGACCGGGAACCGTCGCCCTCCGTGAGATTCGCCGCTACCAGAAGAGCACCGAACTGCTGATCCGAAAGCTGCCATTCCAGAGACTTGTGCGTGAAATTGCACAGGATTTCAAAACTGAACTGCGATTCCAGAGTTCTGCCGTCATGGCATTGCAAGAAGCGAGCGAAGCTTACCTCGTCGGCCTCTTCGAAGACACCAACCTGTGCGCCATTCACGCCAAGAGGGTCACCATCATGCCCAAGGACATCCAGTTGGCCCGCCGAATTCGGGGGTGAACGAGCTTGAGCACGTTGTGTGCGCAAAAAGAAATAAAACTAACGGCTCTTTTCAGAGCCACTACTTCTTCAAAGAGAGATTAAGTCCAATCCTGAGTTTTCCTTCAAATAAAGAATAAAGGGCCGTTGATTTTTTTCCGAATTATTATTGTTGATATTCTGTCCAAATACATTCCACTTTTTGGGTTCTATACGTATGCCTCATCCGAAACGTGTTCCAGGCAAAATTGAATTGTTATGGGCATGGTAATAATGATATATATTTCCTATCTGTTTTGACAATTACAGGTACTCGTTCTCTTATTTTCGTCGGTTTTGCGTTACATTGTATGATTCATTATAAATGGATGGTGCATAAGGGGGAAACAACATTTAAAGAAGTATTGGTGCACTACGACATATTAATTCGCCCTCCGCTGGAGATGACTTTATTATTTCCCAGAAATTCAGTAGACAATAATATTTAAGAAGGACACTTATACACGTGTCAGTCTGAGAAAAAGGCTAAAAATACCCTTGCCGGGGAGGGGGGGGGGGGGTCGTGCCGTGCGTGCATTGTATAACTATGCACGCATACCGCTTTCTTCACGCATGGGTAAGCGGTCACTGGCGGGAAAGTGGACGATGCATGGGTGGTCAGAATCCAAGCTGTGCACAATAAAAGCCGGCCAAGACGTGCTGGTCTTTCATTCGATCTCACGATCCGATACATTCCAAGTCCTCCAATATGGCTCCCAAAGTTAGCGGAAAAGGTCAGAAGAAGGCCGGAAATACTAAGGGTCCGGTTAGCGCAAACAAAAAGAGGCACCGGCGTCGCAAGGAGAGCTACGGCATCTACATCTACAAAGTGATGAAACAGGTGCACCCCGACACCGGAATCTCGAGCAAGGCAATGAGCATCATGAACAGCTTTGTCAACGACGTGTTTGAGCGCATCGCCAGCGAATCTTCTCGCCTCGCTCTCTACAACAAGAAGTCCACCATCACAAGCCGTGAAGTGCAGACAGCAGTACGCCTACTTCTTCCCGGGGAGCTTGCTAAGCATGCAGTCAGCGAAGGCACCAAGGCCGTCACCAAGTACACGACTTCAAAATAGAAATTTTGAAGGCTTCAAAACCAAACGGCTCTTTTCAGAGCCAACACAGTTTCCAAAAAGAGATTTGCCAGTCAGCTCAGTTCGCCCGATCAGCCCATTTCTTAGGTTTTACAACTAACCTTTTTTTAATTCTGTTGTGTCCCTTTCACTCTCTCTCTTTTTTTTTTAATATTCTTTTACCCTTCGTGAGGCGAGGGGAGGTAATGCGATTAAAGTTAATCCCTGAGTCTTGTCGTCGTCGTAAACACATAATTTAATTTATGCCACAGCCTTTGTCAATTGGTCATTTCTTTCAATCTCCGGACGAGTGCTTGCATTTTGTTGAGTGGGTTACTATTAAAAAATAAATTAGGATTTCGTCTGTGGGATGTTACAAATATCTAGCAAGAAACCGAGGCCAGTTTTAACCGCCGCGTGAGAGCAACGAATCACTGCCATTGTGCGGAGGCTGGTCGAAAGATCATGGGACTTCTTCGGCGGAATAACAATAAAACGTCTTAAAATGGAGGTAAGAATGTTGCATGTTTCTGTGTTTTATCTAGTGATTCCATTACTTTGAACGACGATGACACAGTTGTAATTTTTTGTTCCCTCGTCCCCCGCGTCCAAAATGGATGCGGTGCACCCAACCGTGCGACGGGCACGCCCGTGTCGCGTGATTGGCTACTTGGCACGCTTCAGCCAATCCACCAGAACGCTATAACTAGTGTCGTGTTTTCCAAGTGGGTTCATTCACACACCACCTTTACTGCAGAGTACATTCATCTTCTGTCACTATACTGTCAAGATGACTGGGCGAGGAAAGAGCGGCAAAGCAAGAAGCAAGGCCAAGAGCAGGTCCTCCAGGGCGGGGACTCCAGTTCCCCGTGGGTCGTGTTCACAGATTTCTGCGTAAGGGCAACTACGCCCAGCGTGTCGGTGCCGGTGCACCGGTCTACCTTGCGGCAGTGATGGAGTACCTTACCGCGGAGATCTTGGAACTGGCCGGAAACGCTGCACGAGACAACAAGAAGACGAGAATTAATCCCCGCCATCTGCAGCTTGCTATACGCAACGACGAGGAGTTGAACAAGTTGATGAGCGGAGTTACCATCGCGCAGGGTGGTGTCCTTCCCAACATCCAGCAAGTTCTTCTGCCCAAGAAGACCGCCAAAGTGTCAAAGTAAAGAAAAGAACTTACTTTGCATCCACAAACCCAAAAGGCTCTTTTCAGAGCCACCACAACCTTCAAAAAAGAGATTTGTCGCTGCCTGTCTAACTCCACCTCTACCTTCACTCATAGCCGAAATCAATTTCTCTATTTTTTTTTATAAACAATAGAACACTGTTCCAGATAGAATTCCCACTGTGTCCTTTAACGTATGTGACCGGCCGGCCGGCTGAGTACATTAGCCATACATGTATGTATATGTATTGTCTTAAATGTTGCCTCATGTAGAATGTGAATGACTTATTCACCAAAGGTTACAAAAATGGACAAATAATGGTGCGTTGACATTTGATTCCCGTTTGTTTCTTTTCTTTCTTTCTCTCTTCAATTAACTCCCCGCGGGACCGCATTGATATTGATACATAAGTATTATAAGCGCAAATGCAAACGGTATGACGAATGTTTTCTTTTCTTTCGAATTTTCTTCTTATAACTTCATGACGAAATAAACAATAAATCAATGAAATAAAATAGTAATTATTACAAAAAGGGGAAATAAGTAAGTGAAAAAATAACAAAACAAAAAACAATAACCAAGCAATTAAAGGAAAGCGGCAGGCTGGGACTCGAACCCACGATCTATTACTTTCTACATGTGCTCTCTAACCACTCGGCCACGGAGCTTACTGACAAACTGAAGTATTTCCCCGCCCCTAATGTGGGACCCATTGGCAGGGCCTGAGAAATACCCAGATGGGAAACGCCGAGGCGCGATGACCGGGAGTGTTGAAGGGCGCCATCTATTGATATGCTTGTCCCGGTACATCGTACGTACGGCATTTAGTGCCGACGCTCTCGCTCACTGATGCATTGATCCCATTTTTTGTCTGGATTAATTTTTTCAACAAGATTTTTGGTGAAATATGATCGAGGTGTATGAAAATGCATGATAGAAATTTTTTAAGAATGTATATGTCTCTGTTAATCTGAGAAAGCCGGAGATTTCTTGCTCATCTCTCTCTCCCCGGGTTTCGTTGAGTTGCGGTGGACGCGCAGGAGTCTTCTTTTTGTTTTCACACCAGGAAACAAAAAAAGGCAAAAATAAATAATAAGAAGAACAATAGCAAACAGTATTTCAAGACGAATAATCCCTTTCCGCGCTATTGTTTTAATATTAATCGTTATCGCTTCTCGGCCTTTTGGCTAAGATCATGTGTAGTATCTGTTCTTTTCAGCTTAATATCTGAAACGCTGTTCATTGAACAGCCAGTATATTAAACTGATTTTTGGATTTGGGCCGTGGAATAGAGGCTTGCCTCGTCCCGGCCACGGGTTGGCCCGGTATAGCAGTACATCCGGGATTCGGCCCACTCCCTTCGGGGAACATCAATTAATACAAAAACAGGTTCTGACTACGGTGCCCCGTCGTTAAAGGTTCGTTTTCTTTTGACGTTTTGGTGACAGGGCTTTCACATTGAATTACGGTAAATATTAGTAAGTGTGTAAAGTCTTGTTAAATTATGATGTTGGCGTTTCCATTGATTTCCGTTCAAGGCGTAAATAAAAAAAAAAAAAAAAAAAAAAAAAAAGGCTTGGCCACGACCCCTCTGTGTCTGGTTATAAATGTATTGTTTGAGTCTCGTTGCAATATGTTTCTAGGCATCTTCTTCCTTTTCTTATTTGTTATCCCTTTTCCCCCTTGTTTTGCTTCTGATTTGTTTGTTTCCCAGGATGAGTGCTCCTGCCACGATTGGTCGCCAGAGGGCGCCGTAACAGTTGATGGCTTCGCATGCTCATATCGCGTCCGCGCATGTCCTATAAGTTGCCTCGCCGGGGCTGGGATGGCCATTGAATCATCTACAACCGACTGAGGAGACACAAACATGTCTGGCCGTGGCAAAGGAGGAAAGGGACTAGGCAAAGGGGGTGCCAAGCGACACCGCAAGGTTCTCCGAGATAACATCCAGGGAATCACTAAACCAGCCATTCGTCGGCTGGCCCGCCGCGGAGGAGTCAAGCGTATCTCCGGGCTCATCTACGAAGAAACCCGCGGAGTCCTCAAGGTTTTCCTGGAGAACGTTATCCGCGATGCAGTCACCTACTGCGAGCACGCCAAGAGGAAGACTGTCACTGCAATGGACGTGGTGTATGCGCTGAAGAGACAGGGACGCACGCTGTACGGCTTCGGCGGCTAGACACCATATCCAAAAATCAAACCGAACGGCTCTTTTCAGAGCCACCACTATTTCAAAAAAGAGATTGAATCTTGATTTTACTCGATTTCACTTGTCCTTGTCATGTGTGTTCTTAGAGTTGCTTTTCCCCTCCCTATTTCCACTGTAAAACATGTCTGGTCTCCATTTTTTTGTCAAAGTCGATTAAGTAATAATTACTGGGTGCTCGTCTCAGGATATAGCGGGGAACGTATAGAGGGATCCGTGACATTTTGTTCGCGAATGGGTGTGTGTGATTATTGTCTTTATTACAAAACAAACATAAACAGCAGCCAATTTTGTTCGCGAATGGGTGTGTGTGATTATTGTCTTTACTACAAAACAAACATAAACAGCAGCCAGGGAAATCCGTATGTTTGTCACTTTTCTTTTAGGGGTGGGGGAGGGGGTGTTTATTGGGGTTCAATTAATCCCAAGTAGGGGGTGGGAGAAATATTGTAGTCTCAACGATCCCAAATGGATTCTGTTGCCGAGGGCTCATAATACTATAGGCTCGGAAAAGCAGCATTTTCGATTGAAATTTAACGTCTATACTTTTTCAACGTACGGAAATCGTGATCACTGAAGCGTCTCCGCTTGGCCCCCGAAGCACCCAATCGGAAGATAGCCCATTGTTAGGCTTCCAACCTAGGATGCTATGCGCCGGCCTTAAGAGGCGGGGTCCGTTCGCTCAATCTGCACTCAGTTGTGATCACCGTTCATCAAACCATACCCTTGACCATGGCGCGCACCAAGCAGACGGCAAGAAAGAGCACCGGGGGGAAAGCCCCCAGGAAGCAGTTGGCCACCAAGGCGGCCCGCAAGAGCGCACCGGCGACTGGCGGTGTCAAGAAACCCCATCGGTACCGACCGGGAACCGTCGCCCTCCGTGAGATTCGCCGCTACCAGAAGAGCACCGAACTGCTGATCCGAAAGCTGCCATTCCAGAGACTTGTGCGTGAAATTGCACAGGATTTCAAAACTGAACTGCGATTCCAGAGTTCTGCCGTCATGGCATTGCAAGAAGCGAGCGAAGCTTACCTCGTCGGCCTCTTCGAAGACACCAACCTGTGCGCCATTCACGCCAAGAGGGTCACCATCATGCCCAAGGACATCCAGTTGGCCCGCCGAATTCGGGGTGAACGAGCTTGAGCACGTTGTGTGCGCAAAAAGAAATAAAACTAACGGCTCTTTTCAGAGCCACTACTTCTTCAAAGAGAGATTAAGTCCAATCCCTGAGTTTTCCTTCAAATAAAGAATAAAGGGCCGTTGATTTTTTTCCGAATTATTATTGTTGATATTCTGTCCAAATACATTCCACTTTTTGGGTTCTATACGTATGCCTCATCCGAAACGTGTTCCAGGCAAAATTGAATTGTTATGGGCATGGTAATAATGATATATATTTCCTATCTGTTTTGACAATTACAGGTACTCGTTCTCTTATTTTCGTCGGTTTTGCGTTACATTGTATGATTCATTATAAATGGATGGTGCATAAGGGGGAAACAACATTTAAAGAAGTATTGGTGCACTACGACATATTAATTCGCCCTCCGCTGGAGATGACTTTATTATTTCCCAGAAATTCAGTAGACAATAATATTTAAGAAGGACACTTATACACGTGTCAGTCTGAGAAAAAGGCTAAAAATACCCTTGCCGGGGGGGGGGGGGGGGGTCGTGCCGTGCGTGCATTGTATAACTATGCACGCATACCGCTTTCTTCACGCATGGGTAAGCGGTCACTGGCGGGAAAGTGGACGATGCATGGGTGGTCAGAATCCAAGCTGTGCACAATAAAAGCCGGCCAAGACGTGCTGGTCTTTCATTCGATCTCACGATCCGATACATTCCAAGTCCTCCAATATGGCTCCCAAAGTTAGCGGAAAAGGTCAGAAGAAGGCCGGAAATACTAAGGGTCCGGTTAGCGCAAACAAAAAGAGGCACCGGCGTCGCAAGGAGAGCTACGGCATCTACATCTACAAAGTGATGAAACAGGTGCACCCCGACACCGGAATCTCGAGCAAGGCAATGAGCATCATGAACAGCTTTGTCAACGACGTGTTTGAGCGCATCGCCAGCGAATCTTCTCGCCTCGCTCTCTACAACAAGAAGTCCACCATCACAAGCCGTGAAGTGCAGACAGCAGTACGCCTACTTCTTCCCGGGGAGCTTGCTAAGCATGCAGTCAGCGAAGGCACCAAGGCCGTCACCAAGTACACGACTTCAAAATAGAAATTTTGAAGGCTTCAAAACCAAACGGCTCTTTTCAGAGCCAACACAGTTTCCAAAAAGAGATTTGCCAGTCAGCTCAGTTCGCCCGATCAGCCCATTTCTTAGGTTTTACAACTAACCTTTTTTAATTCTGTTGTGTCCCTTTCACTCTCTCTCTTTTTTTTTTTAATATTCTTTTACCCTTCGTGAGGCGAGGGGAGGTAATGCGATTAAAGTTAATCCCTGAGTCTTGTCGTCGTCGTAAACACATAATTTAATTTATGCCACAGCCTTTGTCAATTGGTCATTTCTTTCAATCTCCGGACGAGTGCTTGCATTTTGTTGAGTGGGTTACTATTAAAAAATAAATTAGGATTTCGTCTGTGGGATGTTACAAATATCTAGCAAGAAACCGAGGCCAGTTTTAACCGCCGCGTGAGAGCAACGAATCACTGCCATTGTGCGGAGGCTGGTCGAAAGATCATGGGACTTCTTCGGCGGAATAACAATAAAACGTCTTAAAATGGAGGTAAGAATGTTGCATGTTTCTGTGTTTTATCTAGTGATTCCATTACTTTGAACGACGATGACACAGTTGTAATTTTTTGTTCCCTCGTCCCCCGCGTCCAAAATGGATGCGGTGCACCCAACCGTGCGACGGGCACGCCCGTGTCGCGTGATTGGCTACTTGGCACGCTTCAGCCAATCCACCAGAACGCTATAACTAGTGTCGTGTTTTCCAAGTGGGTTCATTCACACACCACCTTTACTGCAGAGTACATTCATCTTCTGTCACTATACTGTCAAGATGACTGGGCGAGGAAAGAGCGGCAAAGCAAGAAGCAAGGCCAAGAGCAGGTCCTCCAGGGCGGGACTCCAGTTCCCCGTGGGTCGTGTTCACAGATTTCTGCGTAAGGGCAACTACGCCCAGCGTGTCGGTGCCGGTGCACCGGTCTACCTTGCGGCAGTGATGGAGTACCTTACCGCGGAGATCTTGGAACTGGCCGGAAACGCTGCACGAGACAACAAGAAGACGAGAATTAATCCCCGCCATCTGCAGCTTGCTATACGCAACGACGAGGAGTTGAACAAGTTGATGAGCGGAGTTACCATCGCGCAGGGTGGTGTCCTTCCCAACATCCAGCAAGTTCTTCTGCCCAAGAAGACCGCCAAAGTGTCAAAGTAAAGAAAAGAACTTACTTTGCATCCACAAACCCAAAAGGCTCTTTTCAGAGCCACCACAACCTTCAAAAAAGAGATTTGTCGCTGCCTGTCTAACTCCACCTCTACCTTCACTCATAGCCGAAATCAATTTCTCTTTTTTTTTATAAACAATAGAACACTGTTCCAGATAGAATTCCCACTGTGTCCTTTAACGTATGTGACCGGCCGGCCGGCTGAGTACATTAGCCATACATGTATGTATATGTATTGTCTTAAATGTTGCCTCATGTAGAATGTGAATGACTTATTCACCAAAGGTTACAAAAATGGACAAATAATGGTGCGTTGACATTTGATTCCCGTTTGTTTCTTTTCTTTCTTTCTCTCTTCAATTAACTCCCCGCGGGACCGCATTGATATTGATACATAAGTATTATAAGCGCAAATGCAAACGGTATGACGAATGTTTTCTTTTCTTTCGAATTTTCTTCTTATAACTTCATGACGAAATAAACAATAAATCAATGAAATAAAATAGTAATTATTACAAAAAGGGGAAATAAGTAAGTGAAAAAATAACAAAACAAAAAACAATAACCAAGCAATTAAAGGAAAGCGGCAGGCTGGGACTCGAACCCACGATCTATTACTTTCTACATGTGCTCTCTAACCACTCGGCCACGGAGCTTACTGACAAACTGAAGTATTTCCCCGCCCCTAATGTGGGACCCATTGGCAGGGCCTGAGAAATACCCAGATGGGAAACGCCGAGGCGCGATGACCGGGAGTGTTGAAGGGCGCCATCTATTGATATGCTTGTCCCGGTACATCGTACGTACGGCATTTAGTGCCGACGCTCTCGCTCACTGATGCATTGATCCCATTTTTTGTCTGGATTAATTTTTTCAACAAGATTTTTGGTGAAATATGATCGAGGTGTATGAAAATGCATGATAGAAATATTTTTAAGAATGTATATGTCTCTGTTAATCTGAGAAAGCCGGAGATTTCTTGCTCATCTCTCTCTCCCCGGGTTTCGTTGAGTTGCGGTGGACGCGCAGGAGTCTTCTTTTTGTTTTCACACCAGGAAACAAAAAAAGGCAAAAATAAATAATAAGAAGAACAATAGCAAACAGTATTTCAAGACGAATAATCCCTTTCCGCGCTATTGTTTTAATATTAATCGTTATCGCTTCTCGGCCTTTTGGCTAAGATCATGTGTAGTATCTGTTCTTTTCAGCTTAATATCTGAAACGCTGTTCATTGAACAGCCAGTATATTAAACTGATTTTTGGATTTGGGCCGTGGAATAGAGGCTTGCCTCGTCCCGGCCACGGGTTGGCCCGGTATAGCAGTACATCCGGGATTCGGCCCACTCCCTTCGGGGAACATCAATTAATACAAAAACAGGTTCTGACTACGGTGCCCCGTCGTTAAAGGTTCGTTTTCTTTTGACGTTTTGGTGACAGGGCTTTCACATTGAATTACGGTAAATATTAGTAAGTGTGTAAAGTCTTGTTAAATTATGATGTTGGCGTTTCCATTGATTTCCGTTCAAGGCGTAAATAAAAAAAAAAAAAAAAAAAAAAAAAAGGCTTGGCCACGACCCCTCTGTGTCTGGTTATAAATGTATTGTTTGAGTCTCGTTGCAATATGTTTCTAGGCATCTTCTTCCTTTTCTTATTTGTTATCCCTTTTCCCCCTTGTTTTGCTTCTGATTTGTTTGTTTCCCAGGATGAGTGCTCCTGCCACGATTGGTCGCCAGAGGGCGCCGTAACAGTTGATGGCTTCGCATGCTCATATCGCGTCCGCGCATGTCCTATAAGTTGCCTCGCCGGGGCTGGGATGGCCATTGAATCATCTACAACCGACTGAGGAGACACAAACATGTCTGGCCGTGGCAAAGGAGGAAAGGGACTAGGCAAAGGGGGTGCCAAGCGACACCGCAAGGTTCTCCGAGATAACATCCAGGGAATCACTAAACCAGCCATTCGTCGGCTGGCCCGCCGCGGAGGAGTCAAGCGTATCTCCGGGCTCATCTACGAAGAAACCCGCGGAGTCCTCAAGGTTTTCCTGGAGAACGTTATCCGCGATGCAGTCACCTACTGCGAGCACGCCAAGAGGAAGACTGTCACTGCAATGGACGTGGTGTATGCGCTGAAGAGACAGGGACGCACGCTGTACGGCTTCGGCGGCTAGACACCATATCCAAAAATCAAACCGAACGGCTCTTTTCAGAGCCACCACTATTTCAAAAAAGAGATTGAATCTTGATTTTACTCGATTTCACTTGTCCTTGTCATGTGTGTTCTTAGAGTTGCTTTTCCCCTCCCTATTTCCACTGTAAAACATGTCTGGTCTCCATTTTTTTGTCAAAGTCGATTAAGTAATAATTACTGGGTGCTCGTCTCAGGATATAGCGGGGAACGTATAGAGGGATCCGTGACATTTTGTTCGCGAATGGGTGTGTGTGATTATTGTCTTTATTACAAAACAAACATAAACAGCAGCCAATTTTGTTCGCGAATGGGTGTGTGTGATTATTGTCTTTACTACAAAACAAACATAAACAGCAGCCAGGGAAATCCGTATGTTTGTCACTTTTCTTTTAGGGGTGGGGGAGGGGGTGTTTATTGGGGTTCAATTAATCCCAAGTAGGGGGTGGGAGAAATATTGTAGTCTCAACGATCCCAAATGGATTCTGTTGCCGAGGGCTCATAATACTATAGGCTCGGAAAAGCAGCATTTTCGATTGAAATTTAACGTCTATACTTTTTCAACGTACGGAAATCGTGATCACTGAAGCGTCTCCGCTTGGCCCCCGAAGCACCCAATCGGAAGATAGCCCATTGTTAGGCTTCCAACCTAGGATGCTATGCGCCGGCCTTAAGAGGCGGGGTCCGTTCGCTCAATCTGCACTCAGTTGTGATCACCGTTCATCAAACCATACCCTTGACCATGGCGCGCACCAAGCAGACGGCAAGAAAGAGCACCGGGGGAAAGCCCCCAGGAAGCAGTTGGCCACCAAGGCGGCCCGCAAGAGCGCACCGGCGACTGGCGGTGTCAAGAAACCCCATCGGTACCGACCGGGAACCGTCGCCCTCCGTGAGATTCGCCGCTACCAGAAGAGCACCGAACTGCTGATCCGAAAGCTGCCATTCCAGAGACTTGTGCGTGAAATTGCACAGGATTTCAAAACTGAACTGCGATTCCAGAGTTCTGCCGTCATGGCATTGCAAGAAGCGAGCGAAGCTTACCTCGTCGGCCTCTTCGAAGACACCAACCTGTGCGCCATTCACGCCAAGAGGGTCACCATCATGCCCAAGGACATCCAGTTGGCCCGCCGAATTCGGGGTGAACGAGCTTGAGCACGTTGTGTGCGCAAAAAGAAATAAAACTAACGGCTCTTTTCAGAGCCACTACTTCTTCAAAGAGAGATTAAGTCCAATCCCTGAGTTTTCCTTCAAATAAAGAATAAAGGGCCGTTGATTTTTTTCCGAATTATTATTGTTGATATTCTGTCCAAATACATTCCACTTTTTGGGTTCTATACGTATGCCTCATCCGAAACGTGTTCCAGGCAAAATTGAATTGTTATGGGCATGGTAATAATGATATATATTTCCTATCTGTTTTGACAATTACAGGTACTCGTTCTCTTATTTTCGTCGGTTTTGCGTTACATTGTATGATTCATTATAAATGGATGGTGCATAAGGGGGAAACAACATTTAAAGAAGTATTGGTGCACTACGACATATTAATTCGCCCTCCGCTGGAGATGACTTTATTATTTCCCAGAAATTCAGTAGACAATAATATTTAAGAAGGACACTTATACACGTGTCAGTCTGAGAAAAAGGCTAAAAATACCCTTGCCGGGGAGGGGGGGGGGGGGTCGTGCCGTGCGTGCATTGTATAACTATGCACGCATACCGCTTTCTTCACGCATGGGTAAGCGGTCACTGGCGGGAAAGTGGACGATGCATGGGTGGTCAGAATCCAAGCTGTGCACAATAAAAGCCGGCCAAGACGTGCTGGTCTTTCATTCGATCTCACGATCCGATACATTCCAAGTCCTCCAATATGGCTCCCAAAGTTAGCGGAAAAGGTCAGAAGAAGGCCGGAAATACTAAGGGTCCGGTTAGCGCAAACAAAAAGAGGCACCGGCGTCGCAAGGAGAGCTACGGCATCTACATCTACAAAGTGATGAAACAGGTGCACCCCGACACCGGAATCTCGAGCAAGGCAATGAGCATCATGAACAGCTTTGTCAACGACGTGTTTGAGCGCATCGCCAGCGAATCTTCTCGCCTCGCTCTCTACAACAAGAAGTCCACCATCACAAGCCGTGAAGTGCAGACAGCAGTACGCCTACTTCTTCCCGGGGAGCTTGCTAAGCATGCAGTCAGCGAAGGCACCAAGGCCGTCACCAAGTACACGACTTCAAAATAGAAATTTTGAAGGCTTCAAAACCAAACGGCTCTTTTCAGAGCCAACACAGTTTCCAAAAAGAGATTTGCCAGTCAGCTCAGTTCGCCCGATCAGCCCATTTCTTAGGTTTTACAACTAACCTTTTTTTAATTCTGTTGTGTCCCTTTCACTCTCTCTCTTTTTTTTTTTAATATTCTTTTACCCTTCGTGAGGCGAGGGGAGGTAATGCGATTAAAGTTAATCCCTGAGTCTTGTCGTCGTCGTAAACACATAATTTAATTTATGCCACAGCCTTTGTCAATTGGTCATTTCTTTCAATCTCCGGACGAGTGCTTGCATTTTGTTGAGTGGGTTACTATTAAAAAATAAATTAGGATTTCGTCTGTGGGATGTTACAAATATCTAGCAAGAAACCGAGGCCAGTTTTAACCGCCGCGTGAGAGCAACGAATCACTGCCATTGTGCGGAGGCTGGTCGAAAGATCATGGGACTTCTTCGGCGGAATAACAATAAAACGTCTTAAAATGGAGGTAAGAATGTTGCATGTTTCTGTGTTTTATCTAGTGATTCCATTACTTTGAACGACGATGACACAGTTGTAATTTTTTGTTCCCTCGTCCCCCGCGTCCAAAATGGATGCGGTGCACCCAACCGTGCGACGGGCACGCCCGTGTCGCGTGATTGGCTACTTGGCACGCTTCAGCCAATCCACCAGAACGCTATAACTAGTGTCGTGTTTTCCAAGTGGGTTCATTCACACACCACCTTTACTGCAGAGTACATTCATCTTCTGTCACTATACTGTCAAGATGACTGGGCGAGGAAAGAGCGGCAAAGCAAGAAGCAAGGCCAAGAGCAGGTCCTCCAGGGCGGGACTCCAGTTCCCCGTGGGTCGTGTTCACAGATTTCTGCGTAAGGGCAACTACGCCCAGCGTGTCGGTGCCGGTGCACCGGTCTACCTTGCGGCAGTGATGGAGTACCTTACCGCGGAGATCTTGGAACTGGCCGGAAACGCTGCACGAGACAACAAGAAGACGAGAATTAATCCCCGCCATCTGCAGCTTGCTATACGCAACGACGAGGAGTTGAACAAGTTGATGAGCGGAGTTACCATCGCGCAGGGTGGTGTCCTTCCCAACATCCAGCAAGTTCTTCTGCCCAAGAAGACCGCCAAAGTGTCAAAGTAAAGAAAAGAACTTACTTTGCATCCACAAACCCAAAAGGCTCTTTTCAGAGCCACCACAACCTTCAAAAAAGAGATTTGTCGCTGCCTGTCTAACTCCACCTCTACCTTCACTCATAGCCGAAATCAATTTCTCTATTTTTTTTTATAAACAATAGAACACTGTTCCAGATAGAATTCCCACTGTGTCCTTTAACGTATGTGACCGGCCGGCCGGCTGAGTACATTAGCCATACATGTATGTATATGTATTGTCTTAAATGTTGCCTCATGTAGAATGTGAATGACTTATTCACCAAAGGTTACAAAAATGGACAAATAATGGTGCGTTGACATTTGATTCCCGTTTGTTTCTTTTCTTTCTTTCTCTCTTCAATTAACTCCCCGCGGGACCGCATTGATATTGATACATAAGTATTATAAGCGCAAATGCAAACGGTATGACGAATGTTTTCTTTTCTTTCGAATTTTCTTCTTATAACTTCATGACGAAATAAACAATAAATCAATGAAATAAAATAGTAATTATTACAAAAAGGGGAAATAAGTAAGTGAAAAAATAACAAAACAAAAAACAATAACCAAGCAATTAAAGGAAAGCGGCAGGCTGGGACTCGAACCCACGATCTATTACTTTCTACATGTGCTCTCTAACCACTCGGCCACGGAGCTTACTGACAAACTGAAGTATTTCCCCGCCCCTAATGTGGGACCCATTGGCAGGGCCTGAGAAATACCCAGATGGGAAACGCCGAGGCGCGATGACCGGGAGTGTTGAAGGGCGCCATCTATTGATATGCTTGTCCCGGTACATCGTACGTACGGCATTTAGTGCCGACGCTCTCGCTCACTGATGCATTGATCCCATTTTTTGTCTGGATTAATTTTTTCAACAAGATTTTTGGTGAAATATGATCGAGGTGTATGAAAATGCATGATAGAAATATTTTTAAGAATGTATATGTCTCTGTTAATCTGAGAAAGCCGGAGATTTCTTGCTCATCTCTCTCTCCCCGGGTTTCGTTGAGTTGCGGTGGACGCGCAGGAGTCTTCTTTTTGTTTTCACACCAGGAAACAAAAAAAGGCAAAAATAAATAATAAGAAGAACAATAGCAAACAGTATTTCAAGACGAATAATCCCTTTCCGCGCTATTGTTTTAATATTAATCGTTATCGCTTCTCGGCCTTTTGGCTAAGATCATGTGTAGTATCTGTTCTTTTCAGACAGCCACGCCTCCCCGGAGCTCCGGGTTGTCTGCGACTATATTCAAGTTTTTCGATCGCGTGAGAAGATAATTTTTGTATCTTCCTTTTTGTCTTCGTTTATAGACCAAGTAGGTCTAGTTTTTAGAGATTTTCGTTTCATTTTTGGTGTTATTTTGGGTGTTTTTCGTGTTGGTTTTTCGTTGCTGGCTGTGTACGCAGTGCTGTACACGCCAGCCTATTCATTTGTACACGTCTTTTGTTTGGGCCGTGGCAGCGTGCACGGCCCATTCGTTTCTACGCGTTTCTTTGTTTAGGCCGTGGCAGCGTGCACGGCCCTATTCATTTGGGTGGGGCTGTGCGTGTGCATAGCCCCGTGAAGTCCTTTGTTGGGGGAATTTTCTCCTTTCTATAGCGTTTGCGGGGTTGGGACCCGTGTGCTTGTGCTGCGGCTTGTGACCCGTTACGCAGCCGACTACCGCCGTTACACTAGGTGGTGGGTCGGCAGCGGGGAGCGAGCCGTAGCGCGGGTATTGCGGGCCTGTAGGCTCGGGGTTCTCTGCACTACACCGGTGGGGAATTTCGGGTCTGCGGGGCCTGGCCTCCGCGTTCATTTTTCTTTCTTAATCACAGGTAGGCAGTTGCTACCTGTGATTTATCTTCTTGTTGAGTGAGTCAGCAGTTGTGACTCACTCTTTTTGTATATAATAAATAATTTATTACCGATACAAGTTTGTATCGGTATCTGTATTATATATTTCTGTGGGACTGGTAGGCAGTTTGCTACCATCCCTTAGTTTGGACATCGACACAAGTTAGTTTCGGTGTCCATTCTTTTGTTTTTTCTTTCTTGGTCCTAGTTGGACGGTTTATTTTGGGGATTGCTTCAATATGTCTTCCAAGACATACGAAGCTCGGCGCCTCCGCGCCGTTGAAGTCAAATTTGACGGCAAGGGGGCGCCTAGTGACGCGTTTAAGGCGCTCAAAGGCGTGGGGATTTCCCCCGCGGCCCATCTTGAGGCCTTACAGCCGTTGCAGGGTGGCAGATTTGACGTAACGTTCAAGTCTGCCGCCCAAGCCAAGCGGTTTTTACCGCATTTAGACCGGCTTGAAGGGTGCCATGTGCTTTCACACGGCACCCTCAAGCTGGTTTCTGTTAAGTTTGTCGAGGTGGATCTGGACGATAACATCGTCCGATCCATCCTCTCTAGATACGGGAGGGTTCATAAGGGTAGGTTTCAGACCTACCCCGAAGAGCCCTCCGTATTTACGGGCACCCGACAATACCTTATGTCGGGTGTCCAAAACATTCCCTCGGTTCTCCGCATCGGGAACCGCAATGCCTGGGTTGGCTACACTGGCCAGGCCCGGACTTGCGCCCGTTGCGGGGACCAGGCGCACGTAGCATCGGCCTGTAAGGCAGTTAAATGCTACAAATGTTTAAAGTTGGGGCATCTCTCGTCTGAGTGCCCCAACCGTGTTAAGTGCACGTTTTGCGGGGACGAGGGGCACAACTTTCAGAAGTGCCCCAAGTCTTTCGCTAACAAAGTGAAGCCCACCAAACGGTGGGCTGACGTAGTTGTGCAGGGGAAATCTGCCCCTGCACAACCTAGCCAGTCGGAGCCTCCTTCGCCTCCTACCGCATCCACAGCTGTGGATGTGACGGGGGTGGAGAGCTCCGACTCGGACGAGTTTGAGTCTTCGAAGTCCGACACTTCGGACTCGGAGGCTCCGACTCTAGCCACCTTTGAACTGCCTCGAGCAGCGTGTTTGCGCTGCGCGAGGGTTTGTGGGTCTCTGGAGGCTCCGACCGCGTGGGCATGTTTCCACTGCGGTCGTGAGATCACCAGAGGCACACTCACGAATCGGGTCGGTTGTGCCGACTGTACTGGCGTCAACGGACCACCAGTGGTGGTCTGTGATGACATCGAATGCCAGGCAGCGGCCATCGAGAAAGCAATTCCTTTTTCCCCAGTAGAGGGGAAGAAGCGAAAATTGAAGAAGAAGAGGGCCAGAAGTACTTCTTCTGGTTCGGACTCGGCCTCTTCGTGTGTGGCCCCGAAAAAGAGCACGGGGCCAGGGTTTTCCTCCGGTTCGGAGATGGAGGAGGGTAAGGCTAAGGCCGCACCCTCCTCTAGTGCCGCGCCATCCATCCCGGGTGGGGCGGCATCAGTTAACCTGTCTGAGTCGTCTTCAGACTCAGACAGAGGGAAGAGGGTTGCAAAACCCCCTCCCTCACCTAGCAAAACAAAGGACGGATCCCCTAAGGGTGATCCGCCCGAGTAATTTTTTATACACTCGGCATGGTCGCCATTCTCACACTAAATGTGAATGGGATGCGTGATCCAGTGAAGAGGAGACGGATTTTTAGTCTTTGCCGGGGGTATGACATTTCTTGTCTTCAGGAGTGTCATATTGCCGGCAATGATGACTTAGCTTCTTGGCGGGCAGAGTGGAAGGGGAAGATGTTTGCCAGTTTTGGCACTTCCTCTTCCCGAGGCACCATCATCCTCCTGCCTGCCAGAAGTCCGTTTGTTTTTTCCGATCCTTCCTTTGATTCCGAAGGGAGGGTCGTTTCTGGTATTTTGCGCGCTCCTGGAGGAGGGAGGGGAGTGCGACTTTGCACTGTTTATGCCCCTACCGACCCCAGGACGCGTCGTCTCTTCTTCACGGAAGTTGCATCCCGTCTGACGGGACATCTTCCCGTAATTCTTACGGGAGATTTTAATTGTGTTTTAAATTTGGACCTAGATCGCCGTGGTTCTGATTCCACATCTTGTGGGATTGGGTCCGGCGAGCTGGGCCATCTCATAGACGATTTTTCTTTGAGCGACTGCTGGCGGTCTCTCAATCCGTCAGAAATTTCTTTTACATGGCGCAATGCGGCGAACACGGTGTCGAGCCGGCTGGATCGTATTTACGCGTCCAGTTCGGTCGACGTGGTGTCTTGCCTGCATTCGCCATGCTACTTTAGCGACCATGACGGTGTTGTTTTGCAATTTAATCTCCCGGAGATTGCTGGCGCCGGTCGGGGTTATTGGAAATGTAATGTTTCCATCCTGGCCGACGCTGGCTTTCAAAGGGAATTTAGAGAAGCTTATGCGGGCTGGCGATCTCTCAAGGAGGGGTACGGAAACGAACTCCTCTGGTGGGAGGACGTCAAGTCCCGCATTAGGCGATTTATTTCCATTTTTTCTTATAGACAAGTTAGAAGTAGACGGAGGCGCAGGGAGTCACTTTTGGCTGCCCTGCGCTCCGTCGTTTCAGAACTTAATGCCGGGCACTCCACTCCTGAAGTTCTTGCTCGGCATGAAAATATTAGGAGTGAAATTTCCGAACTGGACGACTTCGAAGCGGAGGGGGCTCGAGTCCGCTCGCGGGTTCGTGACCTCGATGAAGGGGAGAAGCCGTCCAAATACTTCTACCAAAAAGAGACCTCCCAGGCTCGGAAGAAAATCATTTCTTCCGTTTACAGTCCCGGAGGGGACACTGTTTCCTCTCCAGAGGAGATCGCCGCTGTTTATCGAGATTTTTATCTCGATTTGTTTTCAGACGAGCCTGTGGAGGTCGATTTGCAATCTCCTTTTTTAGACTCTTTGTCGGCTGTTCTAGACGAAGAGAGCCGCATCGATTTGGACAGCCAACTTGAGCTGTCGGAACTTGATGCGGCTTTAAGTAGTATGGCCAACGGTAAGACTCCTGGTGGGGACGGCCTGCCCAAGGAATTCTACGTGAAGTTCTGGGATTTGGTCGGTCCCGACCTTCTGGGGGTCTTCCGTTGCGCCTTTTCTGTAAATAGTCTAGGTGATTCTCAGCGATTGGGAATCATCACCCTTTTAGAGAAGGGAGGGGATCCGCTTGATCCTAGGAACAAGCGTCCCATATCCCTTCTCAATGTAGATTACAAGATCCTGTCGAAGGCCTTGTGCCTCCGCCTTGGTCGGGTGTTGCCCGACATTGTCGGTCAGTTTCAAACTTGTGGCGTCAAGGGGAGGTCCATCCATGATAATATCAGACTCCTTCGGGACCTGGTAGCATTCGTGGATGGAAAGAACCTTGACTGCCTTGTTATTTCCCTTGACCAGCAGAAGGCCTTTGACAGGGTCAATTGGGATTTTCTTTTTAAGGTCCTTGACCGTTTTGGTTTTGGACCTAATTTCCGGCACTGGATAGAGCTGCTATATACAGACATATCCAGTGCCATTTTTATCAATGGATCTTTGTCGGATCCCTTTTTAGTCACGAGGGGAGTGAGGCAGGGTTGCCCCCTCTCCCCTCTTTTGTATGTGCTTTTTATTGAGCCTTTTGCTCAAACTATTGTTAGAGATTGCCGTCTCACCGGTCTGAAAATCCCCGGGGCCAGTGGTCTCGAATGCAGGGTTCTGCAGTACGCAGACGACACTACCTGCATAGTTCGGGATTTCAGATCGGTGAGGCGGTTGTTTGGCATCATTGATGCATTTTCTCGTGCGAGCGGGTCTCGCCTTAACTTCGCCAAGTCCAAAGGCTTGATTTTTGGCTCATGGCCCGACAGCCTTCCCGACGAGGTCCCTATCCAGTGGACCAGAGACCCGATTAAAATCAACGGTGTCTGGGTGGGCGGTGGGGACATGGGCCCTATGAATTGGAGAGAGCGGATCCCCAATCTGCAGTCCACTTTGGACATGTGGAAAGGGAGAATGCTCTCTCTTTTAGGCAAGGTGTTGCTGGTCAACACCTTGATTTTAACTCCGTTGTTTTTCTTGGCCCCGGTTTATCCTCTGCCGGTTTCGGTAGAGAGGGTTATTAACCGGGCCATTTTTTCGTTTATTTGGTCTGGCAAGACTGAACTTGTAAAAAGGTCAGTCCTTGTCCAGACTTTAGCTAATGGTGGCCTTGGGGTCACCAATATTCGTCACAAATGTGACGCTTTCTTTGCCAGTGGGTTTAGGGTTTTGTTGAGTGACGATGGTCCTCCTTGGAGATTTTTTTCTCTGTACTGGGCGGCCTCGTCACTCCTTGGGGTTCTCCCCCGTAACATCTGGAGGAATGATACCCCACACGCCCTCCAACCCACTGGGTTTTACCGTCAATTTTGCAAGCTGGTCTTGCTTATTTCTACCATTACGCCGGACATCGACTGGGGGCCCGTAAGGGTCCGGCAACTTTACGACCTGTTGTCGAGCCGGGAGCCTACCCAGCATCCGGCAATTAATGGGATTGATTTTAAGCATGTTTTTAAACTTTGTCACTCCTCCAATTTGAGTAACCGCTTGCGGGACTTGAATTGGAGGGTAGCATGGGGGGCCTTAAAAACCTCCCAACGTTTAGGCCATTGGGGCATTGGTGATGGCAAGTGTCCTCGGGTCGGCTGTGCCGCTCCCGAGTCACTTAGCCACGTTTTTTGGGACTGCCCTTTCGTTTACATTTTGTGGGCCTGGGTCGAGCACATTGGTTGCAAAGCCCTGGCCCGTTATTTTTCCCTGACCCGTTCCTGCGTTTTGTATGGGTCAGGGCTTGAGACCAGGCCAGACTCTCTTCTGGTCTGGTATTTGATTAGCACGGTGAAGTGGTTGGTTTGGTGTTCGCGCTGTGAGACATTGTATGATGGCTCACGGCCGGATGCTGACCACGTGCTTCACCGTGTCAAGGCTGCGGTCAAGAACCGCTTACATTTGGACTTTGTCCGGCTGGACCGGGCCAAGTTCCGCACCATCTGGTGCGTGCGGGGAGCGGTATGTGTCGTCATTGACGACCATCTTGTCCTCAAGTTCTAAATTTGTTGTTGCATTATTGCAACCTTTTTTCATGTGGGAGATTTTTTTTTCCTCCTTGTTTATCTCGGGCCCTTTAGGTCCTTTGTGTGGGAGCTGTTACTCCCTGCTTTTTGGACCCTTTAGGTCTTTTTTGAGGGAGCCTTTTGCTCCTTGTTTTTTGGGACCCTTTAGGTCCCCTTTTTGTGGGAGTCTTTATTGCTCCTGGTTTTGGGGCCCTTAAGGCCTTTTTTTACTAAGCTTAGCTTTGTGCTGGCTTTTGTTGTCTTAGGACCGTTTCGGATCCTAATGTCGGACCTGTGAGCGTTTTCGCTCTGTTGGTTAGGACCCTTTAGGTCCTTTTTATTGTATGTTTGCTCGTATGAGCGTTGTTGCGTCCGGAAGTTCCATGGTATAGTTTTCTTTTTGTTTATTTTTCCTGTCAGCCAGTTAGGGTCGTACCCTACCATGGTAATGCGTGGGTAGCGTGGCTACACTGACTGCATGTCTTGTCTTTGTCAAGTGTCTGTTGGTTTAAATATTAGGTTAAAAGGGTAGGGAGGCTCGTAGCCTCACGTACTAAGGTGTAGTGGGACTACCCTACCCTGGGATCTTCTTTAGGGGGATCCTAAAATGAAAAATTAGTATCTGTTCTTTTCAGCTTAATATCTGAAACGCTGTTCATTGAACAGCCAGTATATTAAACTGATTTTTGGATTTGGGCCGTGGAATAGAGGCTTGCCTCGTCCCGGCCACGGGTTGGCCCGGTATAGCAGTACATCCGGGATTCGGCCCACTCCCTTCGGGGAACATCAATTAATACAAAAACAGGTTCTGACTACGGTGCCCCGTCGTTAAAGGTTCGTTTTCTTTTGACGTTTTGGTGACAGGGCTTTCACATTGAATTACGGTAAATATTAGTAAGTGTGTAAAGTCTTGTTAAATTATGATGTTGGCGTTTTCATTGATTTCCGTTCAAGGTGTAAAAAAAAAAAAAAAAAAAAAAAAAAAAGGCTTGGCCACGACCCCTCTGTGTCTGGTTATAAATGTATTGTTTGAGTCTCGTTGCAATATGTTTCTAGGCATCTTCTTCCTTTTCTTATTTGTTATCCCTTTTCCCCCTTGTTTTGCTTCTGATTTGTTTGTTTCCCAGGATGAGTGCTCCTGCCACGATTGGTCGCCAGAGGGCGCCGTAACAGTTGATGGCTTCGCATGCTCATATCGCGTCCGCGCATGTCCTATAAGTTGCCTCGCCGGGGCTGGGATGGCCATTGAATCATCTACAACCGACTGAGGAGACACAAACATGTCTGGCCGTGGCAAAGGAGGAAAGGGACTAGGCAAAGGGGGTGCCAAGCGACACCGCAAGGTTCTCCGAGATAACATCCAGGAATCACTAAACCAGCCATTCGTCGGCTGGCCCGCCGCGGAGGAGTCAAGCGTATCTTGCACGCCAAGAGGAAGACTGTCACTGCAATGGACGTGGTGTATGCGCTGAAGAGACAGGGACGCACGCTGTACGGCTTCGGCGGCTAGACACCATATCCAAAAATCAAACCGAACGGCTCTTTTCAGAGCCACCACTATTTCAAAAAAGAGATTGAATCTTGATTTTACTCGATTTCACTTGTCCTTGTCATGTGTGTTCTTAGAGTTGCTTTTCCCCTCCCTATTTCCACTGTAAAACATGTCTGGTCTCCATTTTTTTGTCAAAGTCGATTAAGTAATAATTACTGGGTGCTCGTCTCAGGATATAGCGGGGAACGTATAGAGGGATCCGTGACATTTTGTTCGCGAATGGGTGTGTGTGATTATTGTCTTTATTACAAAACAAACATAAACAGCAGCCAGGGAAATCCGTATGTTTGTCACTTTTCTTTTAGGGGTGGGGGAGGGGGTGTTTATTGGGGTTCAATTAATCCCAAGTAGGGGTGGGAGAAATATTGTAGTCTCAACGATCCCAAATGGATTCTGTTGCCGAGGGCTCATAATACTATTGGCTCGGAAAAGCAGCATTTTCGATTGAAATTTAACGTCTATACTTTTTCAACGTACGGAAATCGTGATCACTGAAGCGTCTCCGCTTGGCCCCCGAAGCACCCAATCGGAAGATAGCCCATTGTTAGGCTTCCAACCTAGGATGCTATGCGCCGGCCTTAAGAGGCGGGGTCCGTTCGCTCAATCTGCACTCAGTTGTGATCACCGTTCATCAAACCATACCCTTGACCATGGCGCGCACCAAGCAGACGGCAAGAAAGAGCACCGGGGGAAAGCCCCCAGGAAGCAGTTGGCCACCAAGGCGGCCCGCAAGAGCGCACCGGCGACTGGCGGTGTCAAGAAACCCCATCGGTACCGACCGAGAACCGTCGCCCTCCGTGAGATTCGCCGCTACCAGAAGAGCACCGAACTGCTGATCCGAAAGCTGCCATTCCAGAGACTTGTGCGTGAAATTGCACAGGATTTCAAAACTGAACTGCGATTCCAGAGTTCTGCCGTCATGGCATTGCAAGAAGCGAGCGAAGCTTACCTCGTCGGCCTCTTCGAAGACACCAACCTGTGCGCCATTCACGCCAAGAGGGTCACCATCATGCCCAAGGACATCCAGTTGGCCCGCCGAATTCGGGGTGAACGAGCTTGAGCACGTTGTGTGCGCAAAAAGAAATAAAACTAACGGCTCTTTTCAGAGCCACTACTTCTTCAAAGAGAGATTAAGTCCAATCCCTGAGTTTTCCTTCAAATAAAGAATAAAGGGCCGTTGATTTTTTTTCCGAATTATTATTGTTGATATTCTGTCCAAATACATTCCACTTTTTGGGTTCTATACGTATGCCTCATCCGAAACGTGTTCCAGGCAAAATTGAATTGTTATGGGCATGGTAATAATGATATATATTTCCTATCTGTTTTGACAATTACAGGTACTCGTTCTCTTATTTTCGTCGGTTTTGCGTTACATTGTATGATTCATTATAAATGGATGGTGCATAAGGGGGAAACAACATTTAAAGAAGTATTGGTGCACTACGACATATTAATTCGCCCTCCGCTGGAGATGACTTTATTATTTCCCAGAAATTCAGTAGACAATAATATTTAAGAAGGACACTTATACACGTGTCAGTCTGAGAAAAAGGCTAAAAATACCCTTGCCGGGGAGGGGGGGGGTCGTGCCGTGCGTGCATTGTATAACTATGCACGCATACCGCTTTCTTCACGCATGGGTAAGCGGTCACTGGCGGGAAAGTGGACGATGCATGGGTGGTCAGAATCCAAGCTGTGCACAATAAAAGCCGGCCAAGACGTGCTGGTCTTTCATTCGATCTCACGATCCGATACATTCCAAGTCCTCCAATATGGCTCCCAAAGTTAGCGGAAAAGGTCAGAAGAAGGCCGGAAATACTAAGGGTCCGGTTAGCGCCAACAAAAAGAGGCACCGGCGTCGCAAGGAGAGCTACGGCATCTACATCTACAAAGTGATGAAACAGGTGCACCCCGACACCGGAATCTCGAGCAAGGCAATGAGCATCATGAACAGCTTTGTCAACGACGTGTTTGAGCGCATCGCCAGCGAATCTTCTCGCCTCGCTCTCTACAACAAGAAGTCCACCATCACAAGCCGTGAAGTGCAGACAGCAGTACGCCTACTTCTTCCCGGGGAGCTTGCTAAGCATGCAGTCAGCGAAGGCACCAAGGCCGTCACCAAGTACACGACTTCAAAATAGAAATTTTGAAGGCTTCAAAACCAAACGGGACATAATAATAGTAATACCAACAGTAATAATAATGAACATTAGTAGAAGTCTAGTTCTCTAACAAAGCTCTGGCTATTTGCCTTACAAGAAACTGTTCGTCATACACCGATGTATTTACGCGAGGAAAATGTTTTCGTATAAAATCGTTAACGAGTATGTCATTGTCTCGTTTATCTGAAGAAAACAGGAGCGTGATTTTGTACATGGTGAGTCCCCGACAACGCTGTAACAGGAAAAAGATGGAGTATTGTCCACACACGGCTGACAGTGGTCCCTGCAGGGGTTGGTGGTTGTAGCGGGTACACGTCACATTTTTCTTGAGGAATTTCTTGACCCGGGTATATTCATCGGTTGTCCGTAGGAATCGAAATACTCTCCCTCCCCATCCCGCGTGATGTAAATGGCCACCCAGTGCTGACCGGGTTTCGTGGATGGGTCCGTATTAAAAATGAGGGCGCTCGGTCGGGGCACGTAGTGCTTAGGCAGCTGATCGCAGGCAAAAACGCCTCTGAAGTAATGCTTGGTAAAACCTGGTCAATTTCTATGATGTTGTTGAACTCGGCGTAGATGATGACGTTGATGGTTGCCTCCAGTGGATTGGCAAAGTGGACGTCCAGTCTCAGGTTGCCACGCCTCACGAGATTGAAGTGTCCTCCCACAGATAGGTTGGGGCTCAGATCAAACGCAAACAGTGCGTACCCCGCGGGATAGTCGTCACGAGTGATGGCGACGCCTTCGTCTTGGTACATTTTATCCGCACCGGAGAAGAGGGTCTGGTAGGCTCTGATGTAATTCTTACCCGGTTCTTTAAATTTCGGTTTCAGAGGTGAATAGGGAATTTGTTCCCCGTCCAAGTGAACTGTCAAAAAGTTGATATTCATGTGTTGGAAATTAAAGGGGTTTTTCCCATACCGTCCGTTAAATGCTTCGTTGGTCACACATCCAACTACGATACGGTTTGGAAGTTGACCCAGAAACACGTGGTCCTGCGTGAGGGTTAGATTACCGCGGGGCACAGACACCATCTTGCACAGATTGCGTTTGATGGGGTATTTGGCGGTGCCTTTCTCCAGAGCTTTCATGTATCCCAGCATAACGCCCGAACTGACTTTGACTTTCCTGACAAAAACGGACGCGTTTAGGATGACCACTTTGTAGGTGGGGTTTCCCCAGCGGCCATGAGACAGAACGCGTTGCTGCTGCGAATCAGTTTCAATTTCAAGTCCACGCCATTCAGCATGTGATTGTCTTGAAAGAAAATGTCGCTGTGAATCGGGCCGATCATGTCCACCTCGCTGCTTCCCTTTGTAAACTGGTATCTCTTCTTCAGCCCATGGTTGACCGCATCGTCTGCCGCTGTAGGGTTTGCGCTGTCCATTTTGCCGGCGGTGTCTTTATAGAACAAAGCGGCAGTCAGCTGAGAGATTTGAGCATCGCTGCCGTAGCTGAGCAGTGTTTCGATTATGGCGCGATAGGGGTAGGTAGGTGTGGAGGGGGAGATCAGACGTTCGTTCAGACTCACATCAATCTGGCTGAATAGGGACTGTAGAAGTAAGTTGACGGGACCCACGTGGTCGGCGTCTGTCAGGTTGGAGCCGTCCGCTTTGGTGATTTTCGCTCTGACGTACAACTGGGTTTGGTTGAGATCCATGTATTCTTCTCCGGATCCCGGTACGAAAAATTCTATCGGTCCTCCATCAGAAATGGTAGAAATCGGGTGAAATTCCTGCCACTGACCACGTTCTATGCTCGTTTGTGTTGGTGGTAAAGAAAAATATCAAGTTCAGATTTAGTGCATTCGCACGAGTTATTGTGTAACAACGACATAATGACTGACTGTGGGTTAGCTTGCAAAACGCTTAATCAAATATGTCTTGTGATCTTTTCACTCTCCTGCTAGAAGAGGAAGTGGCGCGTCTGCCGTTTGCTTTCCTTTTTATACCACGTCGTGGACCTCGTGAGAGTCGGGCATCCACGCCTCGAAGAGCCGAGTGGGCCAGATTACGTCCAGCGTGTCGAAGTCGGTTTTTGGCAGATGATTTGATACTTTTTCCCTCCATCGCATCCTGCGCGATTCCTACACCGGTACGAAGCGCTTCGCGACCCAACGTTTTAGCGCCTTGTTTGATCAGAGGCATGGCCGACCGGAAAAGTCCGCTTAAAATCCCTCCAAGTCCATACCCTCTCTGACTTCTCAGACCAGTGAACACGGGGAGACCGCGCCCCACCTGGCCAACATAATAATCTTCGTAGTGTTTACTATTGGGTAGGTAATGACTCTTCATGATGATTAATAGAAGTAGGACGAGCGCTTCTTTCGAAAGTGAAGTTTCACGATGACTCTCCCGGTAACAAATGGAATAAGTTCACCCGTCCCGTCCCTTATATTGATTTCGATCATGTCCAAAAACTTGTGCTTCAGGGGCATGTAATGAGGACTGTCGTAGATTTTTGTAACGGTTTCTCCATACTTCCCGTCCACATTCACGATGCGTAATAAGGGGGCCCGCGTGTCTCCTACGGTGTGGTACTCCACAATATTAGAGTAGATAAATAACGCATAGAATGGCTGCAGGTCCACCACCCTCGTACTCTTTTTGATACCCGACACAGTTGCACCATCGTCAAAACCGAGTAGGTTCGCTAGACGACCCAGTAATTTAAGCACCACGCTGTCGTTTGTCTTTATGATGACTTTTTGAATGAATTTGTTGTACTTGAATCGGACTTGTCCGTCGTGCTCGATGGGAGGTTCAAAGCTGTCGAATAGTTCTTCAGGTGTTGGGTAGTACCCCTCCGGTACGCGATGAAAGTGAAATCTGGAATCTGTTTCTCCACCCGAGCACGCCACCAGGTTACCTTCGGTCACGTTCAACCAACGGTGAGGGTAAGTTACTTCGGCCAATGCCACTTCCCAGTCTCCCTCAAAAGACAGGGGTGAGGGTAAATTTACAAAAAAATGACTCAAGGTGTTGTTAGGGTGAGTATCCATAGAACTGTTGCTAGGGAGCGTGACGTAAAACGAGTCCGCCATGACGAAGCTTAGCTTTAACTGTGTAGGTAAATACTCGCGTCACGGACGTTTTATAACTTGCGCAGACTTGTCACCCAACTGTTAAACTTGCCTGGGTAGCCCAACCACTTGACAAAATACTCCAATTTTCCCCGCCTTTTCCGCGTCTGGAGTACTTTTTCCACTTGGTACAGGTCGCCCAATTGAACCGCTGGTTGTATTTCGTGTTCGTAGAATGTCCCGTCCAACTCCTCGGAATCGTAATCTTTCAACTTGTACACGGGAGGATTGCGCGGAATACGAGCACTAACGGTGAATAGTTCAGTGGTCCAGTTTGGAAGGTAACCTTTCCTAAATGGTCGTGCAGCCATACTGATGCGCACTGTGTCCCCAACATTGAACTTGTAAGAAATGGGTTTGTCCGCGTTACTGTTCTCGTCGTACAGGTTTCTCCATACAGTTTCGGCATTGTCGCTATTTACCGAGGCCGGGGTGGTCTTTATGCTTCGGTGGTAAGCGTGATTGTACGCCGTCATTAATTTCGGCAAAGCTTTTATGTACACGTGGCTGTTTGTGGCCGTGAAATATTTGTACATTTTTGTCTTGAGCGTTCTGTTGAATCTCTCCACCACGCTGGCTTTTGTTTCATTCTGAGTCGTGAAGAAACCAATTTTATTTTTTTCGAGAAATGACTGGAATGGATGATTGGTGAACTCGGTGCCTTTATCGGTCTGTAGAACTGTGGGTTTCCGTCCGCTTTTCAAGATTGTCTTGAAGCCGTCAATAAGCGAAGAACCGGTCTTATTCTTGATTGGAATTGCCCAGGTGTATTTCGACAATATATCGATACACGTCAACAAATATTTGTAGTTTCCATTAAACCGACTGAGTGATCTCATGTCCACCAGATCCGCCTGCCACTGCTGGTCAATACCACCCACGATGACTCTGTTCCGTTGAAAATGCCTGCGTATGGGTTTGTGTAGTGTGTAAGGCGAGCCATCAGATAACAGACCGTTCGGGTACCGGGTCCGGTATGCTAATTTCTTTCACCCCAATCGGTACGAAGCCAGAAGCCGCCCGGTCACTGAAGCGTGACGCCCCAATCGGTCCAAACTGGTGACTCAGGGTTTCACAATAGGCAACATAAATTGAAGTCTGGCCATTGTTGGAGGATTATTCGGCCCGCTGGGATTCCAGCGGCAACTTCTATGAATCTCATCACGGTCATTGTTGCCTACTGGAGGATTAGCGCGTGGCAAATTGGTTCCTTTGTGATGAGCCAGAGCCATGGTGCTGAAGCCTGGTGGAGTTAATCCAGGCCGATCGGTTCCATGCAAGGTCCCAATCCCTTCAACATACTGGGCGGGCTCAACCCCGAACGGTCTGGGGAGGGATTCTAATTTGAGGGCTCGCCTAAGTCGGTTGCTGACTTAACCAGGTTCTAATTTGACTCCGGTTGGTGTCGACGCCGTCTTTTTGGGCAGCACGGTAGACAGCTTCCACACCACCAAAACCGGCCGGATGTTGGGGGTTGTAGTACACTCGTTTCAGGTACGTTTCGTTCTGCGCCATCACTTAAATCTGTGTTTTGTATAATGACACTACTGCGACAGCAGATGCACCAACAACGAATTTTTTCGCGAGTTGTTTAAATCCACAACCCGGTTTCGGTGGACAGCACTCCATGATGAGGTAGTCTCAAATGATTAAGTCGGGGTAGTGTGTGCGTATTAATAGGGAGTCCATTTGGGTTTCGAACGCGGTGTGCTTGTACTCGCCATTGTTTTCTTTTCCTCGCTTTGGGTGTAGTTTTCAGATGGGACGCTTCGGCAAACAATCGGGGTAGGTGAAAAGACTCTTCTTCCTCTGGTTCTTCCTTCAAGTGTACTTTTAGTTTAGAGGAATCACCAAAGCTAAGTTCACGCTCCAACTTCGGTGGACCGTGCGGCATCGGCTCCAGTTTGGGTGGTTGATCATCCGTCTTCTTGGTTTCTAAAGTCATAGTCAGCGGTGCCATTCTTTGTTTATTTAAGTTAATGTATCTGTGCAGCGTCTGGTGGTACAGTTTAATTTTATCCTCGTCTGAAAGGTTTTTCCTTTCCAGTAGCTCTCTTATCTCACCATCTAAACTGTGTACCACGCGCGTGGTCGGTGTTTGTTCCAATCGTCTGGTCGATTGAAGTTTTGTCAACGTTTCCTGAGGTACCAGAACCATTTTCTTGGTGTGCTCCATGTTTATTTTAACAATAATCCACCAAGAGCGCCCAATATTGGAGTGAGTAAAGCACCGAGAAAACCTCCTTTCTGACGTAATACTTTCTTTTTCTTTTGAACGCTGAGTTTCTTATTGCTGAGAACTCGCATTTGACGCTTGTATTTGATTAACTTTTTCTTCTGGGATGGTGTGAGGGAAATATTACCGTTGAGAACGTTGAGGGCGCACTCGCACAAACAATGTATCAGTTCCTTGTTGGCTCCTTGTATCACACCCTGTCGTTGCTTGTCGCTTCCCTTAGCCAGCACATGCAGGTAGGGAGCGTTGTGATGCACACGCCTCGACATCTTCAAATGATTGCCGTCCGTTCTAAACACAATCCTTTATACCTTTGGAGTGTAAACGATGGGATATTCGCCGGGAAAAAATTCTGGTTCTGAGACGTACAATTTCGGGGGTTTCTGGCTTTAAATCTACGAAGAGATAGCCGTAGGGGGCGGATGTCGCATCGCGGTAGGCCTCCATCATATACTTGGACTTAGTGGGGTACATTTGGCGCGCTAAATGTGTAATTTGCGAAGCGTCTCTCGGGTTTTTAAACAGAACCATGTAATGAGCGTTCAAACTAATGGTTCGCATTTCCTTCCCCTTGTAAAATAAATTCTGTAGTATGAGAAAAACGGATAGGTTTCTGTGATGACTACCCTTGGTAAATAGTTCAGTGACCTTAACATTGTTCCCGCTTTCGGACATGAGATCGTCTATCACAACCAGGTTTCTTTGACTTCGGTCCAGGGACTCCAATAGATCATCGGGGTAGCCCTCCACAAATCGTATCCGAGGGACCAGACTAGCCAGATGGTCGTAAGCATCTTGATATTCCCCGTAACACCAAATAATATTATCAATAGCAGGTTCAATCAGTGTATTTCCCTCAGCTAGAATAAGACCCTTTACAAACTGTGTTTTCCCGCTTCCAGTTGGACCAGTGATTACGCCAGTAAAAGGATGTTTAAGTCGCGAATCCATTTGATCAAATGAATCTATTTTTGTAATGTAGTTCTTTTTAAAAGCTAAAGTTTTCACTCCTACCCTCCCTCCCCCTTTAGTTTATTATTCCCCCCTTCAATTTATTAAAAAGAAAGTTTTGTTTAACAATAAGCATTACAAAATTGAAAGTGACAGACAACAGTTTATTTTTTTCTTTTCTTATTTCTTTCAATCTCCTTTCTTTCTTTCTTCTTCATTTAACCAAGTAAACAAAATAACATACATAATTCTTTAACTATGAAGGGAAAAATAAATAAATAAATAAAGATGAACGTAAGTAATATCAACATTAAAAATAATTAGAAAATGTACGAATTCTTTCTTAAGAGCAGTTATCAATTTAGTAAACCATCCAAAATTTTAAAAAAGTGGGAAATTTATGGTTTCTTTTCAAAATACCAATAATCATTAACCACAATTTAAAATAAAGTGGGAACCATTCTTTATAAAAAAAAAAAAAAAAAAAAAAAAAATTGGTGTAGAATTGGTGTACTTTTAAATAAATTTGGATCATTTTTGAAATATTTTTAATAGTGGTTGGTGAAATTTCAAACGAAGTGGAAACATTTGGGATTATTTTTTAAAAAGCAGTTGGTGAAATTTAAAATGAAGTAGGAGCATTTTCAAGTTATTTTTCAACGGCAGATTGTAACATTTACAATTAAAAAAAAAAAATAAAAAAAAAAAATAAAAAATAAAAACTTAACGTACTGTTTAAACCACCACCAATTTACCCACCACCAGTTTAAAGAAATTTGCTTGATGTTTTGACGAGCCTAACAGGTTTTTTTTGATCACAAGTCCAGGTAGGTGGTGGAAACTCCATCATCGGCGACTCTCCTTTTTGGGTAGAAGTAAGTAAAGGCAGTCTTGACCTGTTCGTAGGTGTACATACCATCGGAACGCATGCGAAACCCTCTGTTGACTCCTTCACCGGCTCGTTGATTTTCTAGCGCCTCCAGATAGTTCATTTTTGTTATGTCGTTGGTCTTTTTGTTCAGTCCTTTGCATACAGCTTTGTCTTTTTCTCCAAAGCAGTAGTATGTTTTACTACAAAGAGCAACGATGCCGTCCCCCTCCCACTCAACCTTAAAGAGGCCGGGTGTTCGTTTGTCATACGCACGGTGGTCGGGGGTGTCGTCACGCGGAAACCAGGATGATTTCTCCCGCTGGTACTCGTCCCGCAGATGAGGCTTGATGATGTCATCCAGATGTGGTGCAGAGATTGCCATGTATGCGGAATCTGTGTCCATCTCACAGAGCTGGAAGTCCGATGGATCGATGAATCTAAGAAGAAAATCATAGTAAAATTGCAACATCCGCATTTTAGCATATTGGTATACAAAATACCCAATCTGTAGAGGCAGGTTCAGGCGTACAGATTTTTTATTGAGTTCAACCTCGTATAGCTGATTGTCCTCTAGTGTGTGTAAGGCGCGGAAGTGGGGTTTGTTGATCATTTGGGATGCTCCTTCGGTGGTAGTGCAAATCTTAACGTCAAGATGTTTCTCCTGGTTGGTCACGGTTTTGCCATATGCCGAGTTGCCGAGCAACTTCATCGTATCGGCGATAATGGCCTTGGCTGGATCCACGTCACCGTCCCTCCGCGCATTACTGACAGCATCTCCAAAAGGTTTAAAGCAAGGTGAGTCGGCGTACTGTACCACCTGATAGATGCGAGTTACCTCAAGTCCATGGGTCAGATACCATTTTAGAAGCGGTGTTGCAAACAAAAGTCGAGATGCGTGCATGCTACCAATTAGGCTCCGGCGTGGTGTTTTCATGACACCTTCTTCTTCTGCGTATCTTTGCATGTGTTCGCCAATGTCTTGTCTGCTGATTTCTGTGTTCTTAAAGATTGGAGGCATCTCAGCGAAAAAATCTTTCAGTCAGTCGGGTACCCTAAGATCACATTCCACCATGCCAAAGATGGATCCATCAAGCACACCATCCAATATTGCCTGCTGGGTCATTGTCATGCGGTTCTCGTGGGGCATTCTTTTTGATTTGACAAAGTCAGAGATGCTACGATCGGAGGACTTGAGACGGTTCCATTCGCACTCGTACATTTCTACTAACCGATAACCCTGCTGGCGGATGTAGCTAGAAATTTGTTCCGTTTTACGTCTTAATTCGGCGCGTGAGAGGTTTCTGACTGCATTGAATTCGTGCGGATTGAGGTGGCAAACGTGTCCGTGCCAGAAACACCCGTGAAACTGGTACACGGTTTGGGTGTCGTGGCAATATCCATCAACTGGAATTCTTTGCTGACCGATGCATTTTTCCCCATGATTGAATTGGTGTCGGATAAACACGCCCTCCGAATGCGCAGTCCAATTTAACCACTCAGCATATACTGAAACTGGTGAACTTAAATACTTTCACCCAAGTGACAATAATGCCAGCTTCACACCTACCCCATTCACCGTTGGTTCTCGCCAAGATCTGGAACAACTGATCACTAATTTTGAGGATGTTGACATTTTAGAAATCGTGCGACAACAACGCCCCGACACGAAATGGACGGTAGTTTCAATTATGAACGTGGCAGTGTACGTGAACAAGATGCCCCAGTTTTACATTGGTGCGCATGTTGAGCTACCTGACTACATTGCTAACAATCGTGGTGTTATGGGGCTTACCCACAATGCCCACAATGGCCGAGCCTATGACGATAACCTTTGTTTCTTCAGGTGCCTGGCACTTCATCAAGGAGGCGATCTAGACGCGCTCGAGAGACGGACGCGATACTTGGCGACCAGATTTGCAGAGGCCACTGGCAAGAAGATAGAGAAGGGGATCACCGTGGAGGACTTGGCAAAAGCGGAGACTCTGTTTGAAGTGAATGTCCAGGTTTACAGCCTCAGCGCCCCAAACACTGACCCCACCGACGATACGGATGCCCCCCAAACAAAAGTACACCTGGTCCGTCGACCCGTGTGCAATCACCCCAGTACCCTCTTCGTAAACTTGTACGAGAATCACTTTTCGTACATTTCCAATTTGCAGAAATACAGTCGAAATTACGAATGTACGAAGTGTAGAACAGTTTTCCCTAGATCGTTCAACCTACAACGTCACATCCCCACGTGCAATTTAAATGTTAAGCACAAATTTGCAGGTGGAGCGTACCACTTGCCCCCCGACATTTTCGAACGTCTGGACGAGGAGGGAATTCGCGTGAGTGAAAACTTGAAATGTTTCCCTTATCGCGTTACTTACGATTTTGAGTGTTACTTCGAACAAGCTCCACAAAACAATGATCAGACAGCAAAACTTCAGTGGGAGAACCGCCACGAACTTCTCAGTGTGAGTATGGAGAGCAACGTGCCGAATTCGAAAGCGCGACATGTTTTGTTTCCGATGGTAACCCTGCTGGCCTCGTGAGTCAGATAGTGGAGCACCTTCACCACATAAGTGATGCAGCTTACGCGTTACTGAAAGACAAATACGAACGCTAAAAACAAATATAAAATGTCGTTTAGAACAAATGTATAACAAACACTGTGTGATACCGTCGATAGCGACAGTGATTACCGGGAAAATTTATGCGACTGCTTTGTAGGGAGGTCCGTGTGTTTATGAAGTTTTCATTAATAGAATAACAAAGACAAGCCGTGACGTCAACGACAAGTCTTAACAGGCAATCACTCTCATGAACGACAACGGAATAATACAAAGCGTGACGTCATGGATAGATATGGACAAGTCTCAACTTGAAAATGGTTCACCCTGTAGATATCGGTAAGATACATGAGAAAAAGAAGAAGAAGAAGAAGAAGATATTTTCACGTACCTCATCTCCTCCATTTTCTGATGCAGGCGCCTGGTCAAGTGGTCTTAGAGGAGGGAAATCAACAGGATTGTAAACAAATCCTCCATCCTGTTAAATACACAAAATAATAATAATAATAAATATCGTACTTTTTTGTGTTTTGTTTTGTTTTGTTTTTGAGCACATCGGATGATACTCAGTTTCATAGCAAGAAAAAATAGTAAGAAATGCAACTTCAAACGATAGTTTCAATTAACTTATACATGTACATCATTCTTATCGACTTAAAACAGGACCAACGTAAAACAGGTTACAAGGATAAAGAGTTTTAACAAAATGCAGTAATTGTAGTTGCCATGTACAAAAATGAAATACATTTTAAGAACGGTACTGATACGGAATTGGTCGACGTCTTAAAAGGCAAAAAGTTTGAAAAAAAAAACCAAATCATGCCATTTTATGCGTTCGTACATCGCGTAAAACATGTGAAAAGGATAAAGAGTTCTCACAAATGCACTAATTGTAGTTGGCCAAGTACCAAACTGAAATATATTCTAAGAGATGGTACTGATACGAAAATGACCGACGTATTAAATGCAAACATTTTGAAGAAAAACAAATCATGCAATTTTATGCGTTCGTACATCGCGTAAAACATGTGAAAAGGATAAAGAGTTTTAACAAATGCACTAATTGAAGTTGGCCAAGTACCAAACTGAAATATTTTCTAAGAGATGGTACTGATACGGAAATGACCGACGTATTAAATGCAAACATTGTGAAGAAAAACAAATCATGCAATTTTATGCGTTCGTACATTGCGTAAAACATGTGAAAAGGATAAAGAGTTTTAACAAATGCACTAATTGAAGTTGGCCAAGTACCAAACTGAAATATATTCTAAGAGATGGTACGGAAATGACCGACGTATTAAATGCAAACATTGTGAAGAAATCAAATCATGTTATTTTATATTTTCAGGGTTATATCTCGTAAAATAGGTTACAAATACAAGGATGAAATACGGAAATGACCGACGTATTAAATGCAAACATTTTGAAGAGAAACAAATCATGTTATTTTATATTTTCAGGGTTATATCTCGTAAAATAGGTTACAAATACAAGGATGAAATACGCAAACGGTTGGTGCGTTAAATGCAAACATTGTGAAAAAATCAAAGCATGTAATTTTATATTTTCAGGGTTATATCTCGTTATATAGGTTACAAATACAAGGATAAGATACGCAAAAGGTTGGTGCCTTAAATGCAAACATTTTGGAATAAAATCATGCACTTACGTTTTTATACATCTCATCGGCGATTCTTTGAATTTCGTCCAGTTCGCTGTCCGTGTAGTCAGGGCTCTCCCAAGGCTGCTGAGACATATTGACGATGATGGTTGAAGTTCGACGGGAAGTAAAGCTGACTATCTAAGATCGGTCGATCACTCAGAAATGAGCGGGCCTTGTGCTGCATCCTAGTTATACCCTCCCAAAGAACACCCGTATTTTCAAAGACACCTTGGCAACGACCATTGAGAATTTTTTACATGACAATGATTGTCACGGTTACTTCTTAGATCCACATTAACAAAGTGATGTTTGTTGTGGAAGTCTCTCCGGCAACCACGGGGCCTTGCCACAGAACATCGGTGCCAGTCTTAGAATTAGAACAGAGACCAATGTGACGGACAGCTCATCTTGTACATTAAGAAAGCTCATCTTTAGAAATTAGGAAAGCCCGTGTGCTGTTTGTTATGGAAGTTGCTCCGGCAACACTTGTACCAGTCTTAGAATTAAAACAGAGGCCAATGTGATGGACAGCTCATCTTGTACATTAAGAAAGCTCATCTTTAGAAATTAGGAAAGCCTGTGTGCTGTTTGTTGTGGAAGTCTCTCCGGCAACCACGGGGCCTTGCCACAGAACATCAGTGCCAGTCTTAGAATTAGAACAGAGGCCAATGTGATGGACAGCTCATCTTGTACATTAAGAAAGCTCATTTTAGAAATTAGGAAAGCCCTTGTGATGTTTGTTGTGGAAGTTGCTCCGGCAACCACGGGGCCGTGCCACAGAACATCGGTACTAGTCTTAGAATTAGAACAAAGGCCAATGTGATGGACAGCTCATCTTGTACATTAAGAAAGCTCATCTTTAGAAATAAGAATGGCTCGCGTATTGGTAGTGTAGGCCTATCTACATGTATATACTACACAACGTTTTAATTTAATACTAAATAACGAATTAAATTTAACATTTTTTTACAACTGGTCTTGAAAATTAAAAAAAAGAAAAGGAAAAAAAGCAGATAGTCGTAGGGTACTCAGGAAACCAGGGCCTTAGAGCCGTGCTCGCGACTACATCGCTCTCACACGAGTCTCGAGACAAGTATCGAGACTTACGTTACAGTTCCTCTCCGTTCGGGTTACTAGCGTAAAGCCAATGTCGCCACTAACGTGGCTCCGTAATGGAGGCCTGCTCGCGACTTCGTCGCTCGTACACAAGTCTAGAGGCTTACGCCTCTACCCACTCCGTTCGGGTTCACTAGCGTGAGCTCACTGTCACCACTAAAGTGGCGCCGTAAGCTAAGACATCTTAAAATCTAAATAATATTACAATCAAATTTAAAGGAAAAAAAAAAAAAAATCCACCTCACTACTACCTCCACCTCACTACCACCTCCACCTCAGTACCACCTCCACCTCACTACCACCTCCACCTCACTACCACCTCCACCTCACTACCACCTCCACCTTACTACCACCTCATCCCGCCTCACCCGCCTCACCATCCCGCCTCACCCGCCTCATCCCGCCTCATCCCGCCTCACCCGCCTCACCATCCCGCCTCACGCCTCACCTCGATGCCACCTCATTGGGGGTCGAGATGCTCTGTATATACTACTCTCTGTCCAATGTTTTGGACGAAGCGAGCCGCATTGACTTGGACAGCCCACTTGGGCTGCCTGAGCTCGATGTGGCTCCTGGTGGGGACGGCCTGCCCAAGGAATTCTACGTGAAGTTCTGGGATTTGATCGGTCCCGACCTTCTCGGGGTCTTTCGTTGTGCCTTTTCTTTAAATAGTCTAGGTGATTCCCAGCGATTGGGAATCATCACACTTTTAGAGAAGGGTGGGGATCCGCTTGATCCTAGGAACAAGCGTGCTATATCCCTTCTCAATGTTGACTACAAGATCCTGTCGAAGGCCTTGTGCCTCCGCATTGGTCGGGTGTTGCCCGACATTGTCGGTCAGTTTCAAACTTGTGGCGTCAAGGGGAGGTCCATCCATGATAATATCAGACTCCTTCGGGATCTGGTAGCATTCGTGGATGGGAAGAACCTTGACTGCCTTGTTATTTCCCTAGACCAGCAGAAGGTCTTTGACAGGGTCAATTGGGATTTTCTTTTTAAGGTCCTTGACCGTTTTGGTTTTGGACCTAATTTTCGGCACTGGATAGAGCTGTTGTACACAAACATATCCAGTGCCGTTTTAACTAATGGTTCTCTTTCAGAACCCTTTTTAATCACGAGGGGAGTGAGGCAGGGTTGCCCCCTCTCCCCTCTTTTATACGTGCTTTTTATCGAGCCTTTTGCTCAGACCGTTATTAAAGATAGCCGTCTTGCCGGCCTGACAATCCCTGGGGCCAGTGGCCTCGAATGCAGGGTTCTGCAGTACGCAGACGATACAACCTGCATAGTTCGGGATTTCAGATCGGTGAGGCGGTTGTTTGGCATCATTGATGCATTTTCTCGTGCGAGCGGGTCTCGCCTTAACTTTGCCAAGTCGAAAGGCTTGGTTTTTGGCTCATGGCCAGACTGCCTTCCCGAAGAGGACCCTATCCAGTGGACCAGAGACCCGATTAAAATCAACGGTGTCTGGGTTGGTGGTGGGGACATGGGCCCTATGAATTGGAGAGAGCGGATCCCCAATTTGCAGTCCACTTTGGACATGTGGAAAGGGAGGATGCTCTCTCTTTTAGGCAAGGTGCTGGCTGGTCAACACCTTGATTTTAACTCCTTTGTTTTTCTTGGCCCCGTTGTAAATTGTGTCACTCCTCCAATTTGAGTAACCGCTTGCGCGACTTGAATTGGAGGGTGATATGGGGGGCCTTGAAAACTTCCCAACGTTTAGGCCATTGGGGCATTGGTGACGGCCAGTGTCCTCGGGTTGGCTGTGCCGCTCCCGAGTCACTGTGCCACGTTTTCTGGGACTGCCCTTTTGTTTACATTTTGTGGGCATGGGTCGAACACATTGGTGGTAAAGCCCTGGCCCGCTATTTTTCCCTGACCCGCTCCTGCGTTTTGTATGGGTCAGGGCTAGAGACCAGGCCAGACTCTCTTCTGGTCTGGTATTTGATTAGCACGGTGAAGTGGTTGGTTTGGTGTTCGCGCTGTGAGACATTGTATGATGGCTCACGGCCGGATGCCGACCACGTGCTTAACCGTGTCAAGGCTGCGGTCAAGAACCGCATTCGTTTAGACTTTGTCCGGCTGGACCGGGCCAAGTTCCGTACCATCTGGTGCGTGCGGGGAGCGGTATGTGTCATCAGAGACGACCAACTTGTCTTTAGGTTGTGATTTTTTTTTTGCACTATTACAGCCTTAAGACTTTCGCTCCTTGTTTATCTCGGGCCCCTTAGGTCCTTTTTTGTGGGAGCCTTTTGCTCCTTGTTTTTTGGGACCCTTTAGGTCCCCTTTTTGTGGGAGTTCTTTTGCTCCTGGTTTTGGGGCCCCTTAGGCCTTTTTTTACTAAGCTTGGCTTTTTGCTGGCTTTTGTTGTTTGAGGACCGTTTCGGTTCCTTAGGTCGGACCTGTGAGCGTTTTCGCTCTGTTGGTTAGGACCCTTTAGGTCCTTTTTAGTGTATGTTTGCTCGCATGAGCGTTGTTGCGTCCGGAAGTTTCAGGGTATAGTTTTCTGTTTGTATTTTTTCCTGTCACTCAGTTAGGGTCGTACCCTACCATGGTAATGCGTGGGTAGCGTGGCTACACAGACTGCATGTCTTGTCTTTGTCAAGTGTCTGTTTGTTCTTGATAGTAGGTAAAAGGGTAGGGAGGCTCGTAGCCTCACTAACTAAGGTGTAGTGTGACTACCCTATCCTGGGATCTTCTTTAGGAGGATCCCGAAACCAAAAAAAATAGTATCTGTTCTTTTCAGCTTAATATCTGAAACGCTGTTCATTGAACAGCCAGTATATTAAACTGATTTTTGGATTTGGGCCGTGGAATAGAGGCTTGCCTCGTCCCGGCCACGGGTTGGCCCGGTATAGCAGTACATCCGGGATTCGGCCCACTCCCTTCGGGGAACATCAATTAATACAAAAACAGGTTCTGACTACGGTGCCCCGTCGTTAAAAGTTCGTTTTCTTTTGACGTTTTGGTGACAGGGCTTTCACATTGAATTACGGTAAATATTGGTAAGTGTGTAAAGTCTTGTTAAATTATGATGTTGGTGTTTCCATTGATTTCCGTTCAAGGTGTAAAAATAAAAAAAAATAAAAAAAGGCTTGGCCACGACCCCTCTGTGTCTGGTTATACATTTATTGTTTGAGTCTCGTTGCAATATGTTTCTAGGCATCTTCTTCCTTTTCTTATTTGTTATCCCTTTTCCCCTTGTTTTGCTTCTGATTTGTTTGTTTCCAGGATTTGTGCTCCTGCCACGATTGGTCGCCAGAGGGCGCCGTAACAGTTGATGGCTTCCCATGCTCATATCGCGTCTGCACATGTCCTATAAGTTGCCTCGCCGGGGCCGCGATGGCCATTGAATCATCTACAACCGACTGAGGAGACACAAACATGTCTGGCCGTGGCAAAGGAGGAAAGGGACTAGGCAAAGGGGGTGCCAAGCGACACCGCAAGGTTCTCCGACATAACATCCAGGGAATCACTAAACCAGCCATTCGTCGGCTGGCCCGCCGCGGAGGAGTCAAGCGTATCTCCAGGCTCATCTACGAAGAAACCCGCGGAGTCCTCAAGGTTTTCCTGGAGAACGTTATCCGCGATGCAGTCACCTACTGCGAGCACGCCAAGAGGAAGACTGTCACTGCAATGGACGTGGTGTATGCGCTGAAGAGACAGGGACGCACGCTGTACGGCTTCGGCGGCTAGACACTATATCCAAAAATCAAACCGAACGGCTCTTTTCAGAGCCACCACTATTTCAAAAAAGAAATTGAATCTTGATTTTACTCGATTTCTCTTGTCCTTGTCATGTGTGTTCTTAGTGTTGCTTTTCCCCTCCCTATTTTCACTGTAAAACATGTCTGGTCTCCATTTTTTCAAAGTCGATTAAGTAATAATTACTGGGTGCTCGTCTCAGGATATAGCGGGGAACGTATAGAGGGATCCGTGACATTTTGTTCGCGAATGGGTGTGTGTGATTATTGTCTTTATTACAAAACAAACATAAACAGCAGCCAGGGAAATCCGTATGTTTGTCACTTTTCTTTTTGGGGTCGGGGAGGGGGTGTTTATTGGGGTTCAATTAATCCCAAGTAGGGGGTGGGAGAAATATTGAAGTCACAACGATCCCAAATGGATTCTGTTGCCGAGGGCTCATAATACTATAGGCTCGGAAAAGCAGCATTTTCGATTGAATTTAACGTCTATACTTTTTCAATGTACGGAAATCGTGATAACTGAAGCGTCTCCGCTTGGCCCCTGGAGCACCCAATCGGAAGACAGCCCATTGTTAGGCTTCCAACCTAGGATGCTATGCGCCGGCCTTAAGAGGCGGGGTCCGTTCGCTCAATCTGCACTCAGTTGTGATCACCGTTAATCAAACCATACCCTTGACCATGGCACGCACCAAGCAGACGGCAAGAAAGAGCACCGGGGGAAAGCCCCCAGGAAGCAGTTGGCCACCAAGGCGGCCCGCAAGAGCGCACCGGCGACTGGCGGTGTCAAGAAACCCCATCGGTACCGACCGGGAAAAGTCGCCCTCCGTGAGATTCGCCGCTACCAGAAGAGCACCGAACTGCTGATCCGAAAGCTGCCATTCCAGAGACTTGTGCGTGAAATTGCACAGATTTCAAAACTGAACTGCGATTCCAGAGTTCTGCCGTCATGGCATTGCAAGAAGCGAGCGAAGCTTACCTCGTCGGCCTCTTCGAAGACACCAACCTGTGCGCCATTCACGCCAAGAGGGTCACCATCATGCCCAAGGACATCCAGTTGGCCCGCCGAATTCGGGGTGAACGAGCTTGAGCACGTTGTGTGCGCAAAAAGAAATAAAACTAACGGCTCTTTTCGGAGCCACTACTTCTTCAAAGAGAGATTAAGGCCAATCCCTGAGTTTTCCTTCAAATAAAGAATAAAGGGCCGTTGATGTTTTCCCCAATTATTATTGTTGATATTCTGTCCAAATACATTCCACTTTTTGGGTCCCTATACGTATGCCTCATCCGAAACGTGTTCCAGGCAAAATTGAATTGTTATTGGCATGGTAATAATGATATATATTTCCTATCTGTATTGACAATTACAGGTACTCGTTCTCTTATTTTCGTCGGTTTTGCGCTACATTGTATGATTCATTATAATGGATGGTGCATAAGGGGGAAACAACATTTAAAGAAGTATTGGTGCACTATGACATATTAATTCGCCCTCCGCTGGAGATGACTTTTTATTTTCCCAGAAATTCAGTAGACAATAATATTTAAGAAGGACACTTATACACGTGTCAGTCTGAGAAAAAGGCTAAAAATACCCTTGCCGGGAGGGGGGGGGGGGGTCGTGCCGTGCGTGCATTGTATAACTATGCACGCATACCGCTTTCTTCACGCATTGTAGCGGTCACTGGCGGGAAAGTGGACGATGCATTGGTGGTCAGAATCCAAGCTGTACACATAAAAGCCGGCCAAGACGTGCTGGTCTTTCCTTCGATCGCACGATCCGATACATTCCAAGTCCTCCAATATGGCTCCCAAAGTTAGCGGAAAAGGTCAGGAAGAAGGCCGGAAATACTAAGGGTCCGGTAAGCGCAACAAAAAGAGGCACCGGCGTCGCAAGAGAGCTACGCGCGGCATCTACATCTACAAAGTGATGAAACAAGTGCACCCGGACAACGGAATCTTGAGCAAGGCAATGAGCATCATGAACAGCTTTGTCAACAACGACGTGTTTGAGCGCATCGCCAGCGAATCTTCTCGCTTCGCTCGCTCTCTACGAACAAGAAGTCCACCATCACAAGCCGTGAATTGCAGACAGCAGTA
>NW_024037064.1:15848156-16040536 GCF_015706575.1 Patiria miniata | reverse complement strand
CGAAAAAAGGGTAGTAAATTGACGAGGAAAAACAGGAGCTATTTTACACACACTCCTACCCTACCCTGCGCTAAGAGAAAAGAGGACGCTCACGAGGCACGCATGCCACGGGGTATTATGGGGTAGGGCGCCAGAGGGCCCTATTGTATATAACTCTTAGCGGAAAATACCTGCCGGTAGGGGGAATATGCATAAGTAGTATTGCTCTACAGGTAAGTTGAGTGAAGCAGACTTCAGGTTTTTTTAACAATACCACTAAAAAAAAGATTATTTAATATGTTTCCACTATTTTTTTTTTCATTAGGCCCCTGTAATTTCAGAATTGTTTGCCAAGGCCAGTTTCATCTCTGCAATTATGATGTTTAGTCAGTTGATAATAATAAAAGAAATTCACGATCAGCTGTGATGCGTGTCGGAAACAAAAATATGACTGGCTTTCATAGTCATTGGAGTTCACTTTTCTCCATCGTTTGTACGATTTTCCCCAAAAACATTGCAATAAATAACTGTGACACGTCAATATCACTTCCAAGAACAATAAATCTTCACAATCACTGTCCGAATCATTTTGATCGATTTCTTGCAAGACTTTTGCAACGTCAGTCTCAGAAAGGCTGCCATGATCAATGCATACATACATTCTTGTATGATATACATGTACATGCGTGAGTGTATACATTTATACACACGTACAGTACCGTAATTTTCGGAATATAAGCCGCGGCTTATACGTTGAATTTGCCCATGAAAATGTTTACTGCGGCTTATACACAGGGCGGCTTATACGCCGAGACTTGAAGAATAAAAATGACATTTACATGTGTATTTAATGTACTGGTACAAGAAGAGATGTTTTCTGAAATAATTATCAATTAAGAAAGTCATTAACAAACCAAAAGCACGTCCCACAAAAAGATACCGAGCGGTAAAAGTACGGCTAGTGAGAGCTGTCCCTTGGACATCGACAACCGGCCGTACGTACGTGATGCTGCCTATGCTGCATGCAGGGCCAAGTTCGGGCAAGGACCATTAGTCGACTAGTGGTTGATTTGTGACGTACCTCACGCCTGCGCACTGATAGCAAAGTGCGAACGTCTCTAGTCAAACACTGGTCAAAATGTCATTGCAAAACGTCTGGATCCTGGCTCCCTGCTGTACGTTATGAACGCGCGCGGCTATGGTTACCAGCGAAGCATCCAACCCCAGTAGGTTGGTTCCAAATAGTCGACTAGCGTAGTTAACCATCGTCGACTAGACAGAGTTCGGGCAAGCGTTAGTCGACCAATGGTTAACTATAGTCCTTGCGCGAACTTGCCCCATGCTGCATGGATTCCCGATGGACCACACCATTTGTGGTAATAAAGGGGTGCACTTTCTTGGGAACAATAATCTATATATATAAGAGAGAGTTTAACTCTGCCTCCGAGACGATGTTTGCTCATGAAAGGATCCCAGACCGCGGGCTCCCGCTGCGCGAAAATCGCTCCACGTCCGTGGAAAAATGCGGAGGGTGTCTTCCGCCGGGTCGGACACTTCGGGTCGTCCTGATTTACCCGTACGGACCGGCGATCCTTTTCGTCGATTTTTCGTGACTGCGTTTTTCGCAGGAATTTGCCGTCGTGTGCGCTTTCACGTTGACTGCCTGGCCGCCCCCTGTGCTGGCTTCTCTGCGTGTCTAGACTGTGCGAGGTCAGCGAGGTCAACGTAGGGGTTCCGTTTACGTGTTCTACTCGGCCCTTCTGCAAAAGCGTTCACCAAATTGTGTTATGGGGTGACCTTGGTAAAATATTTTTTCTCCATGGTGCGTGGCCACCAAGTGCCCCTATTCTTTCATATGCTTCGCTTGCCGCCCCTGCGCCGAGTGCAACGAATACTCAGAAGGACTTCACATTAAGTATGCCTTGCGCGGTCTGACCAATCGAAAGTCTACACTGCGTAGTATTTCCGGGCTATGCAAAACTGTCGATGGTAACGCGTACTGCAGCAGCCTGCTCACACCCTGGAAACGAGGTTGAGTCTACGGTGCTCGCTATTTGCATGATTTGAAGCACAAGCATGTGAGTGACGTGTATAGTGCTCTGTTGCTTCCATCGTGTGTTAATGCAGCTCCATGCTTCCACCAAGGCTGACCGTTGTGAGTTCGCTGCGCGCCACAGTGTTGCGTTATAATTTCGGTGGCCTGTCTGGGATCAACGAAGGATCGATGCATTGCTTCAAACATCGCGATCTTAAACGCAGTCACAACAAAAAATCAACCAACATGTGTCCGATCCGGCGGAAGACACCCTCCACATTTTTCCACGGACGTGGAGCGATTTTGGCGTCGCGAAAGACCGCGCCTCAGATGTTTCAGGAGCAAACTTTCTCGGAGGCCGAGTAAAATTTGCTCTTATATAGATGGTTGACCCAAGTTGAATAACAGTTGACTCGACAAGTTCCTCGCAGACAGTCTCGCAAATTGTAAGACGTTCAAGTTTACGTTTTATTGAAGAGTCCAATATAGTGAAACTAAATTATGACCTTCTTATCAGCCTTCGCCTGTGTATACGGCAAGCCTTTCAAGTACGTTTTCTCACAAATGCCACTGCCTCACAAAATGCCAATTTAACAGACCAACGCGAACATTTACAGACTGTTGCCATGGTACATAATTATCATGGGCGTCAATCGGTGGGGGACGGGGAACCCCTCCCCCCCCCCCCCCCCATTTTAAAGCGGTGGAGACTTTTTTGGTCCCCCCCCCACCACTTTTCTTCCCCGAAAAAAATTGTAGCTACTACATGTATAATGATTCTATTACTCAGAATAGCTGATTTAATGACACCAAACTCAAAAATGATGTTTAAAAGATGATCTTTTGCTAAAAAAAAATGTTTTAGTGGTCAGAAATTGCCTCAGATCGCACCACAGAAATTGCTTTTCTATAACTGCATGTCTTCTCAACTAAATCCCCCAATTACATTCATCTCCCCCCATTTTCATCCCCAACTCTACGCCCTACCCGATCTATGATCGGTAAATCAACGAGGGATCGATGCATTGCTTCAAATATTGTGATCTTTGAACTATGTTGGGTTGGAATAACGAAGAGTGCATAAATAATAATATTGGCGGTTGTTGGCTGTTTGGCCTTGCTTATATTATGGTTGAACCATGCCAACCTGAATAAAATAGTTAAATCGACTTTTTCCTCGCAGGTCTCGCAAATTGTAAGAAGTTCAAGTTTACGTTTGTTGAAGAGTCCAATACTGTACCTTCATAATGACCTTCCTCCATGATTCAGACTAAGTAATTTTATGGTAACACACTCAACATTTTTATTGCAAATGCCACCTTCACGTTTTATTCCATTATGATTTATTGTCAAAACAGTACAATCAGCCTTTGCCTGTGTACTATACGGCAAGTCTTTCAACTCAGTTTTCCCACATTAACAAACGCGACTGCCTCACAAAATGCAATTTAACACACCAACGGGAAAATTTACAGACAGTTATACATGCCATGGTACATAATTATCATGGACGCAGCGTCAATCGGTGGGGGATGGGGGACCCCACCCCAACATTTTAAAGCGGGCAATATCGTTTGGTTCCCTACCCCCACTTTTTCTTCCCCGAATAAAAATTGTAGCCTACTATAACAATCTTTTGCTCAGAACAGCTGATTCAATGACTCCAAACTCGAAAATGATGTTTAAAAGATGATCTTTTGTTTTACTATCGTACGTGGTCAGAAATTGCCTCAGATCGCGTCACCGTAAATTGCTTTTCTATAGCTACATGTCTTCTCAACTAAATCCCCCATTTACATTTACATGTAACTCCCACACTTTCAACCCCAACACAAATACGCCCTACCCGATCTATGATCGGGTAAAACAGCTTGTTACCAATATATCCCCAGTTTAAAAAAAGGAAAAAGACAACTAATACTTTTTATGGAGTTTGAAACATATCTTTATTTGATAATCAGTTGTTCAACGTCACAATATAATTTTTTTTTTGAAATGTATTCAAGAAACGATGTAAAACTCAAAACAGGGGTGAAACCACCCCTACGAAATTAATGGATTCGTCCATAAAAATCTCGGCATCGTGTTGACTGTTTTCGAAGAAAGTTACGATCCAAACTTGAAGTTTTGACGTTACTACTCGTTAGTAATCACAACAATTTGATAACTTGTGCTGTAAAACAGACTTGTTTATCCTTTAGGACAAAACAACTCAGCGTCTGTTGCCACAAAGCAGGATTTGTAGCGCTCCAGTCAGACAACACATGGTGGGTTCATGGAGGTAGAATTCTACCTCCATGGTGGGGTTGCATACTCTCTCAAGTGCTGGGGGAAAATAATGTCATTCGCCGGCACAGGCTCACTTTCCCTCACTGACGAGCCACCCGGCAGCAATTCCCGTTTTTTTATTTCTCATCATCAATTTCCATATTTGTTTGTAAGAGTAATCGACTGTAAATGATTTGACATAACATTTGTGGCCCTTTTATAGCTTTCGTAGTGCAAATGGAACTGGTTCAGAGCATTTTGACTAGAATTTGGAGGCCTTACAAAATTGAACCGCTGCGGTTGGTGCGGCTTATACGCCGATGCGGCTTATACGCCGACTTCAAATCTTAATTTGCAGATGTTTGCATGCTGCGGCTTATACGCCGCGCGGCTTATATTCCGAAAATTACGGTAATACACGACCGACGTGCACAACTTTTGAAGCAGCTACAATGTGCTCATAGGGCAATATTGCAATGATTAAGACTTAACTGTGGCAATAAGATTGTTCTTAAGACTGTCAGCAATAGCTTTTCAAGCCTTTAACATAGGACAGTATATTGTGTATTATTTAGGTATTCGTATTGTAAATTCTTTTTTGATTAATTGTTGTGTTTTTGGAGTCTTTAATTATTCTCATTATCGTGTCATGTTAAGGTTTGTGTCACTACACAGTGGCAATGTATTTTTAACAGACCAGATATAAAAAGATCATGTTTTTAATTATGATGAATAATAATAACATGTGAATAAAGAGATTTATTCACATGGTGCTACTGCAAACTTATCTCGTCTTAGTATCTTTCCACCATGCAAACCTTCAAATCTCAATAATAAATGAGTTGAATTGAACTGAATTACAATGTAAATTGTCCAAGCCTCCGTTCCTAGATCCTCCTTGTCCATGTCCGGCCAAGCAGAGTGTATGAGTTTGTTTCTGCATCAATAGGGGCCATGACTTTCAAAAGTGGGGGTCTTTGTGCGCAAGAAATTATTCAGATAACTTCACTTTTCTTTAAGAATTTGGACAGTACATTCAAGTGCTACATCACGAGCATTTTTTTTTTAGAATTTGGCCTCTTTGGGGGTGGGGCCTCATTTTATAAAAGCAGGGGGGGGGCCAATTTCATTTTTGGGCGTTTTTGAGTAGATGGGCACAACTGGACCACTGTCTGGAAATGTTCTCATTAGTTGGCTTTTCTGCAATGTGCAGAAATGACTTTGTTTTTGTTCTGATTTTTTTTTCTTCTCTTAAAGGGAATTTTCAACATTTGCAAACATCAAAAAACGAAATGATCAAATTATCACGAAATACCTTACTGGATTGTTAGGGATTGAGAGTCTAAAGCATCCTGTAAAATCGTGGTTCCTGGTGTGCTGACATTTTCAAGAAAACTTGTATTTTTCCAACGCTGGTCGGCCAACCATCGTTGGAGAAAACTGGAATTTTTTTTCAAAAACTGCTCCTAAATTTTCATATTTAGTTATTCTGCATTTACTTTGTAATTGATTACACAAATGTGAAGGGGTACAAGCCTGTCAGACTGATTCTCTGACCTAGTGCTGCAGCCAAACCACCGAACCGAACTAAAAATAGCCGAACTTGGCCTTCCGAACCGAACCCGATTCGAACCGAACCCGAACCGAACCGAACCCAAATGTCGGTTTGGAAGAGTTCGGCAAGTATTTGTTGATAGCGCTAGGAATGCTACTGCTTGCAATGAAAGGGCAAAAATAAAACGTACAGATGATTGAATTTACCATGTTGACAAGTCACTGCATTCATCCTCATTATTTGTAGTGTTCTAGCAAGGCATACAATAACATATTGGGCCGACACGCACCTTGCAATTTGCTCAATGAAATGCGTGCTCTTTACATTCATCCTGCGTGGTCAGTATCTGGCCCTGCTGCGCCGTGTTCCAGCATGACGTAATACGTTTGGACCAAACCAATAGTGGTGAAGGGTGTGCTTTCCTTGGCAAAATTCACCAGCATTTTCAGTTTTTTCACCGTATCAGAATTAAAAAAAAAATACTTTTTATGGATTCTGAAACCTTTCCCATGTTCAAAATAAGTTCGTAATATTCGCAATATATTTTTTTTCGTAAAGAATCAATACGAAAAATGATGTAGTCTCCCAAAAGGGTGAAACATCCCTTTACAAAATGGATCCGTCCTCAGAATGAGTATTCATCATGGAGTCGCGAATAGAAAAGTTATTCTTTTTTTATGGTGGCTACTTGTCAGCTTGTTGCTAAAAACAATTATGATTTCACAGTCAGTTGCCATGTCACCCGTAGCTGCTCTATTTTCTCGTCCACACAACTGAAAGCAACGCGAGGCCAGTGAACGATGGCCGTAAAAAGGCTTCAGCAAATTCGGAATTTTCATGGCAAAACCACAACCGATCCACACAAACAAAGTTGTGTAGGTACTTAAAAGCCTACTTCATACATCCATCAAGGTATTTTTTCTCAAAAAAGGGCTTTTGATGCATTTTGACGAAATAATTTCACGGACAAATTGACTAAAAATTAGGTCATGAAATTTCCAGTTTTTTCGAGAACGACGAAAGTCTCCCGAATGTTGAGGTAATCAAAGGAAAGAGTGAACCTTCATCTACAAAAAATCTCGTGAACGTGATGTCGTTAGTATTTTAAGAATTCGATGTACACCTAATGTTTCCAACAACTTCCATTTTTCACAACACGAAAAGATCGTCGCCATTGTAAAGCATCAGTAGAGCGAGGAATCCAAACACGGTGTGACCTTGAGACCCATACGCCCACTGATTGGTCAAGCTCGAGTATGGCCTGCTTAATATTCATAAGCCATTTATATTGTAACCTGGAAAAATAGCACACTGTCTTAAACACTAGCAAATTGTCCTGGTTCAAATGACTGGGAGCAAAATACTTTTAAGAAGCTGGGACAGAAACAGGAGTTGATTTCCAAAAAAATATATATATATTTTATTCACATGAAACTCAACAAATTTTGGCTCAGTAACAAACTCACAACAAAAAGGAAATTTCAGTTGCTCAACAAAACTGTTTTAAAAGGGCACGCTTAGTTATCCAAAACTCAAATCTTACATTGTATCTTCAAATTTCACTTCAACTGGTTTCCAAAAGCAAAAAATAATATAATTCGGTACAAAAAAAAAAAAAGTAGAAAGAAAGAAAGAGTAAGTACAAGTGGCAATGGAGCTAGTGAATAGAGGTGCTCACTCCATGATGCCTTGCTGCTCAATGATCACATAACTCTTAACAAAGGAAGTTCAGTGACCCTCTCTAAAGTAAACAGTGTACGGGGCAAGAGGAGTCAGGGTACTAACCTAGAGGGGAAGGGGTGCTACTCCTATCTAGAAAACAGACTAGGAATAAAGTAAAAAGTACAAAGAAAACTAATACTCCTCCACATTATTCACAATGTTTTCAGGCCAACGTACGTCGGCATACTTACGTTCGTTTACACACGTACATGTGATTTAAAATCACGAAATCTTGCAAAAGTCTTCATTTTTCAACCGGCGATTTGGACCAAACATTAGAAGTCTTCTGCATGTGTTTCACATAAAAATGAAGCGTATACTTTCCTCTATCTACTGAGCCTTGCCGTTTGTTTCGGCCTTTTTTAAGAATCGAATGTACACCTAAAAACTATCGGCCCTTGATTTTGTTGATAAAAAATATGATTTTCTTTGACAGGCCGTAACAACACTTTATATTTGCCAAAAGCAGTCATTTTTGGCATCAAAATAAAGCACACGATTTCAAGTTTTCACTTATTTAGCCATCTTGGTCAAACAGTGCATGTACAGTACCGATCATTGTAAACCTACCACCGCTTAACGGTAACCAATGGTTACCTATAATCCTCCCGATAATCTCGTTGCATTTGGACGAAAGGCCGCAAAACGGCATGCTTATCCGATTGGTAAACAGTCTGCGGTCAGGCTAAGGTTGTAAACTTCCTGCCTTCGTTCATGGATTCTATAAACAACGTTCCCTCCTGCAGCAGCCTACACATCGTTTTATTGTTCCAGTACACGCACTTGTGGTTAGATAATGCAGTCGTAAAATCCTTGGGTCAATTATCTGCTATCGTGTATCAACTTTTGACCACGATCTTTCCAGCTACAAGAAGGCATGCTGACCGATGTATGGTGCAAGTACCTCCAAGGCCGCTTATCATCAAAGATATATACAATGTATAAGTTTTGAAGTTCGCCTGTCAATCATCGTCTCGAAATGGCTTTCCAGACAAGAATATATAGGACACTATTTTATTCCCCGGCTGTAATTGGGGAACATGTATAAAAATTTGCTTGGTCGTTTTTTAAAGTAAAACAACGACAAACACCTACACGAACTCTCCGTTAAATATCCTGTGGATTTCTGGGAAACATTTAATACGAACTATGCTTAGTTTCTTAACAAATAATATCAAGGTAACCAGCATCCCTTGGACCATTAACTGAACGTCAAAGAATATTTTTAATATATATTCTAGACAAATTTGTCTGGTCCTCTCGATTTTTGAAACAAAACAATTCCCTACATCCCAGCCCATTAAATTCTGAACTCCTCGTTAAATCCTGCGAATTCGTGATTTTATTTAATATGAATTGTTCTAAAGTTTTTCTTATTTTTAAGGAATAAGGGTCAAGATTACCAACAGCCCTTGGTCTTTTAATCGAACAATCAAATATATTCTAAAGTACATTCTAGAGTATCATTAAAACAAAATAATAGGCCGTGCGCTGTTGTTGTTGTTGTAATGTTCTTTTTTAATAAACGAAGAAAATCGTCATTCCCATTTAGGCCAAAAAATACTTCTGCTTCTGATTACATGCTTTTCCAAAATAGGGTCGGTTGGTCGGAATATTTGTTTTGCCATTTTTTTTTAGTGCTGATTGAATGGGGTATTCAATTATATGCGGAGTTTTAGACTGAACTTTTTCCATTGCACTACGAAAGCTATACAAAAAATGCCACAAAAAGTTAACGCTAGTCAAGACTGGAAACTGGCCAAAACTCCGTAATTCATGAGTGAATGCATGTGTGGCCAGCGGGCGACAGACCTCGTTTTTACTGTGGACAATTTTGGGGAAACACGCTGGATCGTATCACTCCAAGTACGAGTAGTGCCATCTCAAAATGAACGCTTGAACACGGAAAATACATACACAGACAAGAGAGATCAAGCTCTGTGAATAAACTTGCAAAAATGTTCCTTCTCCATTGGTGTTTTCTTGGCATTTTTTACGACGTCGAATCCGACTGACCAGTAAACAGTGCACCGCGTGGGCCTGCCATGCTAGCGCTCTGCGCTATAGCGAATAGCTACCGTACGTGTACATGCACAGACTGGTTTATACCGCACTTTTTTGTCTTATTTTCTATAGCCTCGGAGAGAGCGAGAGAGAGCGAGACACCGAATACATTCAAGGGGTAATTTAATATAATTTGTCTGGTTCTAAATTTCTTGATTGTTACAATAAAAATGCGATTTCCAGAATAAGTCCTAGCCCATTAAATTCCGAACTCTTCGCTAAATCTCCTGTTGATTCCTGTAGACAATTTAATACGAATTATGATACTTAGATTTTGTTATTTTCAGGAATAACATCACGATTATTATCAGCAGCCCTTGGACTTTTATACTGAACGTCAAAGTATATTTACACAATAAAACTATTAAAAGGCCATGCCATTTTATTTTAGAGAGACGCCGAATACAACCAAGTGGTTAATTTAATACCATTTTTGTCTGATTCGCTTGATTTTAAAATAAATGTCCTAGCCCATTAAATTATGAACTCTCAGTTAAATCTTCTGTGAACTCCTGGGGAAACGTAAATACGAATTATGCTTATTTTTTTTATTTTAAAGGAATAAGATCAAGATTATCAACAGCCCTTGGACTTTTATATTGAACGTCAAAATACATTCTAGAGTAACATCTAGCCTTCACGGAATAATGTAGGCGGGGTGGGTTTTTTTTTTTGGGGGGGGAGGCGATGGGGGGTTTAAATGAAGAAGAAAGTCTTGCCCCGAAATAAACACATGGAGGGCCCTGCATTTAATGAATTATTTTGGGACTTGGAATATCCCTACCCGACTCGTTATTTTTTCATGTGCATATTCACAAAAGGGGCCCGTGTGAAATTTCAGTTTACCTCATTTTCTGTTTGAAGTTTTTATGGTCTTTGAAAAAAATGCCTAAATAAAATCTTTAAAAAAACCTTCCCCGCAGAATGATTGATGGCCGCATTGTTCAAATTTATACAATACATCTGTTGCTCGTTATATACAAAGGATCAGTTTGGCATCAGCTAAAGGCGCCGCCGAACTTTGAGGACGGTGTCCCATGAACAGTCTCAGCCAATTAAATGAGCCGGAAAATCTTGCATGGGAGAGAGCGGGTGTGACTATTTTCTCGAATGCTGACGCTTTGGAGACATTTGTGAAGGTAACAACCCAAAAAAAGGTTCTGCTTCCGATTGATATGCCATTCAAAAATAAGGTTGATCGGTAGGGAATTTAATTTTTTTTGCCATTTTTATTATGGAGGCGTCTGCGCGTAATCAAGGGTAAAAGGTAGGAATTAATGGTTCTAGGGTGTTTTTTCCTTCATTTTTTTCCCATAAAAAAAAAGGGTAGGTAGGGGCCGTCAAAATAGGGTAAGTCGAGAAACCGAAGCAGAACTCTGTTTTGGGCCTAAGATGTGGCTTCTACTTCGTCAAATAAAAAAGACCACAAAATAATGGGGCCGTATCATAAGTCCGACGCCTCATGGGTCCGACGCCTCATAAGTCCGAAATTTCGGACTTTTGAGGCGTCGGACTTATGAGGCCTAAAATGTATTTATTCCGCCTCATAGGTCCGACGCCTCATAAGTCCGACGCCTCATAAGTCCGACAAATTAAACGCCTCGTTATTCCGTTGTCGGACTTATGAGGCGTCGGACTTATGAGCGGACCCAAAAATAATAGGCTATGCCCATTTATTCACCCGACCTCAGAGAAAGAGACGCCGAATACATTTAAGGAGTTAATTTAATACAATTTGTCTGATTCTCTTTTTTTTCAAAATGAAACGATTTCCCCACATCTTAGCCCATTAAATTCTGAACTGTCAGTTCAATCTCCTGTGAATTCCTGGGGAAATTTTATACGAATTATGCTTAGTTTTTATTATTTTTAAAGGAATAAAATCAAGATTATCAACACTGAACTGCCCTTGAACTTTTATTAATACTGAACGTGAAAAATATATTCTAGAGTAACATCTACACAAAATAATGTAGGCAATGTTATGGGTTTTTTTAAACGAAGCATAATATCAAAAAAGACATGGAGGTCTCTCTGCATTTAATGACTCATTTTGGGACTTGGAATATCCCTATCCGACTCGTTATTTTGCAATGTGCATATTCACAAAACCGGCCTGGGTGAAATTTCAGTTTCCCTCATTTTTTTTTCTAAAGTTTTCATGGCCTTTGAAAAAATGCCCAGATAAAATATAACCAAAAAAAACCTTCCCCGCAGAATGATTGATAGCCGCATCAATTGTTCAAATTGATACAACACATATTCGTTGTTGTTACAAAGATCTATTTGGCATCATTTAAAAGGCGCCGCCGAACTTTGAGGACGGTGTCTGATGAACAGTCTCAGCCAATTAAATGAGCCGGTCCCGGCAAATAAATACGCCATTGGTTGCTTTCTTCACGGACCATTTATGCTTTCATGAATATGACACGCCTTCCACACTCAAATGGATATTGATGGCCAATGGCTGGAATTCCTTGCTAAGCTGAGCCGCAGGTGCAGCAAAACTGTCACATTCCAACCTGGTTGCCTAGAGATACTGTTGCTAGGGAGGCTCCCCTGTGATGTCCCAGACTGCCGGTTGCGTAGCCAGAAAATCTTGCATGTGAGAGAGGGTGTGACTATTTTCTCGAATGCCGACGCTTTGGGGACATTTGTGAAGGCAACAACCAAAAAAGTTCTACTTCCGATTATTTTTTCATGGCGTTCAAAAATATGGTAGGTATGGTAGGTAGGGAATGTATTTTTAATTTTTTTTGACTTTTTTTTTGGTAGGATCATTATGGAGACGTATTCGTCACAAGGTAGACATTGATGGTATCGGGTTTTTTGTTCTCATTTTCCCATAAAAAAATAGGGTAGGTAGGGAACCGGAAGCAGAGCTTTCTTTTGGCCTAAGATGCGGCTTCTATTTCGTTTAATAATTTTTTTAAAGATAATCTGAGCTTGAACGTTACGTACAAAATACAAATAAACGATCTTCCTCAGGCCTGGAAAATGTCTTTCTTGAAGTGACATTTTTGAAGTGACAGTGACACTATATTTGACAACACTAGCAGAAGATTGAGTTCTTCTTTATTTGCATTTCGCCTCTGGAAATGGTTTTTTTTCCTAACATTTTCGTATTCCCCCCCCCCCAAAAATACCCAGGCGGCCTCTCAAAGAAAGAAGCCTGATTCCCCCCCCCCCCCCCCCCCCGCATGATACTATATAGGTCGTTTTTTAGACCGCTCTATGGATACGTACGTACTATACAGTCTATACTGTAAAACGTTTTCGTGAAATGTTCTGAAAACCGGTATCCACTCATCATACTCATACTGTAGTGTAGCGGCCTGTTGGTACATGTATGAGTGCAGAATTACTCCAGGTAACAATGTTATTATCTCGCAGTGTTTGCTAAGGATTAAGCACAGATAAGAAGCGTTCGCCGACCTCATAAAAACGAACTACCACCCCGAGATCTGCCTGTGGTTGATTGGTAAACAAAACAACGTGTACTGCAGCAATATAACGATATAGACTTGCCGCTTGACCGCAGGATCGTTTGTGGTTTTATAATCCCCAATAATCAGCCTTCCGTAGTGGGCAGGGCTGAAACCCCATTGACGAAGAACGTGTTTACCGTTTATCAGGAATTATTAACGCTGATCGGTACTGTATCCATGCACTTTTCATGTTTTTCTGTAGTCTCGAATAAATCTCGTAAAATATCGTGTACACTTTTGGGCAATACGTCCGTGACCTCAGGACAAGAAACTGAGGTCAAACAGGGCTGTGTGCGTGACACGGCCACTAACTGTTCATAAGTTTGGCACAGTAAAAGACCTGTTTGTTCTTAGAACAAAACTAATCAGCAATTATTGCCACGAAGCAAGTTTTTAGTGCTTATCAGGGCATGCTCGGACGGACGGGACGGAACTCGTCGGGAAAACCGTCAGCACGGGTGGGAAAATTGTATGGCGATCGTGTAGCGTAGGGCCCCTGTTTTGTTTTGATCAAATTACAGTCAAAAATGTTTTTTATTGCTAGAAAATCACCTAGAATCAAAAGCAGACTGTTTTTAATTCTAATGACACCCGTTTTGCAATTTTGAGGTAGAAATCACGATTTTCCTGCGCCGTGCATGCTCACGGTACATTGTGCGGTGATCGCCATCTTTATTTTCGGGTTGTGTGTTGTGTCGCCGTCCTGTCATCCTCATTTTACCCCCAAGTTTCCCTCAAAAAAATCAAAACCCTGCCCTCTATCTATGAATGCCTGTTTATTGAGAACCAACTAGTTTGGTCTGTCTAATAATTTTTTTAGTGGATTATGTTCCCTTAAGTTAGGAACCGGGCCCTACACTACACGATCGCCAATTTGAGCATACATGTAGTTGCCGGGCCGAATAGGGCTGCGATAGGTAACACGGTAGAAATTTACGATGTTCAGTTCTCAACGTCATCAAGTCAAATTATAACGGAATTTTGTTTACACAAAAATAAGATTCAACTTGTGTTGAATAGCATGTGGAAATTGCGGTGCCTATTTCTGTCAGATGTGCGCGGTACACACATGTTTGTTCGAACAGGGGAAGGGCTTTTCATTGTGGCCCAATACATTGTATGGACATGTACATTATGTATGCACTTCCGAAGCCAAACCGAACCGAATAAATTGCAACGTCTCATCTTAGGTGGGGTCAGGAAACCGGACTATAAGAACATGTTGGCTTTCTCAGATTTTCCAGCATCTACGAACCCAAAAACGTGAAACAAGCCAGTTTAACAATATTTTCTATAGCATACTAGTCCTCCAAACCCATTTATTTCTAAAAATTGCAGCAAAAGCGAATGTTGTATATTCCTTTTAATCTTCTTGTTGGCAAAAATCTCATAGACATTTTGAATGTTTGATCATGACGTCATCATGTGATTATACACATATATTTTTGAAGTTTTGAAATGTTTTGACATATCTCATAAACACAATATGCTAGATTCAAATTCTTTTTGTATAATGCTTGTTAAGCAATAGATATATGCACAAAATTTGAGAAATGTGTGACTTAATGATGACGTCATCAAAAATGTGTTTGTTTGTTGTTTGTTTTTTAACACATATAAGGGAAGGTCCGATCGTCATGAAACTTGGTGTGCAGGTAGATAATAGTACTAATACACGCAATGACGTTTCAATGACGTTGTCGGTTGTTTTTTTTATGATTTTTTTAATATTTAAAATTTTCTTCCATTTACAAAATGTTACACTTTTGTTCATCAGATTGACTTTAACCCTTACCCTACTAGACCCTCCAACGCATGCCAATATGTGCCTCAAGAAAATCTCCTATGTTTTTTGCATGGCCCTCCAATATCTGCCATGTCATTTCAAGGGTAACTGGACAGGCACTCCAATACATGCCACAGAGAACAATGAGAGTCCTCTGATAACAAAGTGAGTGCCCCCAGCTGGTCAGTATCAGGCACCCTCCAGGGCCTCCAACTCCTGCCAATTGGAGCCTTCACAGTCAAGATAGTTTATCCTCCAATTAACTGCAGCTGGAGGGCATTGGCATAACCAACTGACATGCAGTAAACTACCCTCAGAGAGTAAGGGTTAAACATGGTACAAACTAAGACCACAGTTAAGAAATGTGCACTGATAAATTACGATGAAGCAGTTTAATCGTCCAATACCAGACAGTGCCATTCGATCATTTGGTAGATGGATCAGCGAACATGATTGGCTAGAAGTCACCAATACAAGTGACGTCAACCTACAATGTACCGAATTCTACAATACCTTGCATACAGCTATAAATACGCATTTCCCTCTCCGAGTAGCTAAGGTACATTCTTCTGATAAGCCCTGGATAACTCCCGAAATTAAACTTCTTATCCGCAGACGTCAAAAAGCGTACTATAATAAACAGACTGATGAATGGACACGGCTCCGAAATGCAGTCATCGTAACTATCAAAAAGGCAAGAACGGAATATTACTCAAAGCGGATTCAGAGGCTCAAGAAAAACAATCCGTCATCCTGGTATCGTGAAATCCGCGTGCTCTCTGGCACCAATAAAGACCACTCGCCCATCACTATCCCAGGAGTAAATCATGATGACACTAAATCGATCGCTAACGCAATCAATGAACACTTCGTATCTATTGCGGGTGATTTAGAACCACTAAACCTTGCAAAACTCCCGGCCTACCTCCCCTCTTCAACACCATGTCCTGAGGTTTATCCTTGGGATGTACAGAAGGCACTGGGGAAGATCAAACGCACGACAGCTGGAGGTCCAGATGACATTTCCGCGAGGATTGTGAGAACATTCTCTTATGAACTTGCGACACCCGTAACACATATTATTAATTCATCTTTCGAACAATGCATTGTGCCCGATCAATGGAAACGAGCTATCGTTATCCCGGTACCCAAAACAAATCCCCCTACACTGGATAAACTCCGTCCAATCTCTCTCACAGACCATTTCGCGAAGGTGACTGAAGGCTTCATAGCCAAATGGATCTTCAGTGATATCCAGCCCAAACTGGACCCAAACCAATTTGGGAATCGAAAATTCCTTTCAACTACCCACTGCTTAATTAACATTTTACACCAAGTCTACGCTAACGCTGAAATTCCAAAAGCTTCGTCTACAATTGTTGCGACAGACTTTACAAAAGCATTCGACCGTATCGACCACACTATAGCAATTGCTAAGTTGTTGGACCTCGGTGTTCGTCCGTCGCTCATCCCATGGGTCGCAGACTTCCTCACATCACGTCAACAAAGAGTACGGTACAAAACCTCCGAGTCTGATTGGTCCACTCTTCACTCTGGCGTACCACAGGGCACACGTCTAGGGCCAATTATCTTTCTGGCAAAGATCAACGATATGTCCCCACCGAATGGTATAAACGCCTACAAATATGTCAACGACATGACTCTTGTCGAATGCCGAACTCAAAACCAATTGTCCCGCATGCAGTCAGCTGTCTCCTCTTTGGTACGGTGGTCGAAGGATAACAACATGAAACTAAACCCAAAGAAATGTACAGCAATGGAAATAACATTCCAGCGAAACCCCCCAGCACCACCTTCGCTCATGCTGCATGATCATCAATTACAAACAGTGCAATCAATTAAACTACTTGGCATACTTATTCAGAGCAATTTGAAATGGGACGCACATATTACCGACCTCATGAAACATGCAGGTAGAAAACTTTACATGCTCCGTCTTCTTAAAGGCCACTGTTTGCCTGTCCAGGATCTACTTATTATCTACAACAGCTACATCAGACCGCTTCTTGAATATGGAGCACCAGTATGGGATGGGGGATTAACCACCGCCCAGTCTGACCACATCGAAAGCATCCAAAAAAGAGCTCTACGAATAATCACCGGACGCGGTGGTTATAACAGTTATTCCGAGATGCTATGTGAGCTCGGAATTACCCCCTTGAAACAAAGAAGAGAATTTCTATGTTCATCATTCATCGAAAGAACATTGAAACAAACTTATCTTTTTAAGGATTTTATCCCTTCTCCTCCAAAAATGAAACGTACATTAAGAAATTCGAATAAAGTCCCAGAACTTAAGTGTAAAACAAATAGAATGCAGAATAGTGCCATTCCTCATCTGGTACATCTGTATAACTCTAATCCCAAATGAAATGAATTGATTTTTACCTGCAAGCTTTTATTGTATTTTACAAGTTTTAACGTTATTTTAATACTACCTTTCATTTAAATAAGATAATTTGACTGCCACACATCTTGCACAATTTTTAAACTCATTCCCCATCTGGCTCATTTTTATAATTCTAATCCTAAATGAAACTATAAATTTTTTTACCTGCAACCTTTTTGAATGTCTTTTATAAGTTTTAACGCTATTTCAATGCCCCCTTTTTAAAGTAAGATAAATTGATTGCAACACAGTCTGTAACAATAATATGTATATCTCTATATAGACAATTTTCTTTAGTCAGATCTGTATGCACAATGTTTAAACCTTTTCTAATATTAGTATTTAATGTCATATTTTGTTTTTGTTTTTTTAAAGGTAGGCCTTTAACTTTTTTTTAAATGTATTTTTTTAAAATGTAAATCACGTGCAATTCAGCTGTGGCTGCCATTCGTGATTTGTTAATAAACCATGTTGAATTGAATGAATTGAATCACGGGACATGTGGCGTCATCATTAATGCACACTTTTCAAAGTCTCGTATTGAGGACATTATTAGTCTGACGTTTTGAAAAATATGTCATGTCATCATGAGTCATCAAAAATGCAATTTCAATTTTCATCACACAAAGTATAAACTTGAAACATCTTGAAAGGCAGAAAAGCCAGTTGCATTGTCCGTAGACAATCAACAGCTAGTCTTTTTTCTTTCTTTCCTTTTTTCCGGACAATAATTCTCCGCGGGTTTTCTCCTAAACGATTTATGGTATGAACTTGTAACTTTCAACATATATCAACCCTCATCCCAAGTGGTACATATTACTCTGATGTCATGATGACATCATCAGGTGTCAAATTCCAAACATTTTTTGTTGAAAAAAATGACCAATGTCTTTCACTTATAACTCTCAAACAAAATAAAACATGGTAGCCCAACACCGTATGGTTGTTACTACAGCCTCTAGTTATTCTTCTTATTATTATCTTTTGAAATCTATGATTTTTTCCTTAAAATGAAAAAAAAAAAAAAAAGTTGAGCACAAACTGTAGAGATATGAAATGACTTACTGGTTTCCATAGCCAACACTTCCATCACATTGCTGTTGCTCACAGGTGCTGCATCCTTGCTCCACTGCATCCAAGGCTGTACCTCCAGATACAATAGTAGTCCAGGCTGGGGAAAAGATGCAAAGAATCAGCTATTCTATAATGTAAATAGTATCATTTAGCTGCATGCTGAAATGTTTATGGTTAGATCTCTTCGCTGTTGAGGATGTTTCTGAAGATCCATATCGTCGGTTGCACCACGAACCGACGTATCGCATTTTTTTGTGTTTCGAGAAAAACCAATTTAAAGTTGGTCACTATTTTGTAGGCTCATTCCATATACTCCCTGTGTGAGAATTCAAGCTGTTTCGTTTTTTACTATTAAATTATAGATTGAACTATATTGTATGCAATCCGTGTGCATCTGAGTTGCTTAATTTTTGAGAAATTCTGTTCCAAAGTTATTCGTCACTTCGTGAAACAGGTTTTTATCATGTTTATCGTATGTCATACAACGCGCGTAATAGTGGCCGTGTGCCAGATACGGAGATACGTCGGTTCGTGAAACGCTTAATTCCAATTTTTCATGTCGATGCTCCTTTGTGACGTCATAGCACTATGAGAATTAGCGTGTAGTGGCGTATCGGGATACGCCACTTCATGGTGCAGCATTTTTCATTTTTTAGAGATACGCCACACAGTCTAATTAGCGTTCTTAGTTAATTAGAACTCCGATCGGAATAAAACTTTCTGACAATGAGCACTTTGATGAAATAAAAACTTTAATGACAAAAACTCAATTTGGCAAAAAATTGAGATACGCCGGTTCGTGGAGCGACCGACAATATGTTATGGTTTACTTTGCCATGTGTTCATTTACGCATCCAGAGAATAATTCCAATGGACAGTTCCAAAACTGTTCTGTGATGGACAGTTTCATGATATTAGGCCAAAAAAAAAAATATTCGGTCTCTGGTCAGACCAAAGTTCCGGAATTGACGCGGCCACGCGGCTTTTTTTTTTTTTTTTGCTTTTTTTTTTTCTTCAAGCTTGGATTGTACAGACAAGGTGGGGTACTATTTTGCTTTTTTGGTGTCCTCATGTAAATTGTTGTCCTCCATAATTTGCCTTGGTGCTTTCGATCATTTGCCTTGGTGCAATTTCCCATTCCTTGGTGCTCTTTGGTAAAAAAAATTGAGCAGGTGCGGAAATAGAGGGCGCTGTTGGAGCTACCGCGGAACATTTTGGAAAAAAAAAAGATCGACGCGCATGATTAAAATCGACGCACGCGCTGACCAGAGACCGACTTATTTTGGGGGGGGCCTTACTAAAGTGCATTGAAATACAATGACAGAAACTAATAACGTTCACCCACTATTTGCAAATATCTTTATTCTTACTCGGAAAGGCATTTACAGACAAAGATTGACAGCGACCAACAACAAATATCTTTGTAGATAAAATGGACCACCTGCGGTAATTCTTTAAAAAGAAAGTGCTTGGTTTGTTTTTTTATATCACCAGGTGCTGATTCCTTGTGAAATGAGGATACCAGCTCACAACCAACAAAATTGAGATTGTGTGACACAAACATAAAGATTAGACTCTTTTTTGGTTTTGTAACATCGACCAGGACCGATAAGGAGCTGTGATGGACCTGGGGGTGACTTGTGGATCCACTGTGCAGTACCAATGCATGATGATTGGTTGGCAGGCAGGTTTCATGACAAGAACTTCGAGACAATGGATCTCTTCTGTCACCCTTGCAGTATACGCTTGTTTCCCCGGCCACCAAACAAAATAAAAGCAAAAGTATCAAGCTTCAAAAACACTGTATATTTTTTTATTTTAATTAATTAAAATTATTTTGGTGCAAAAAGAGGAACAAATTCACCCTCTGATTTATGTTCTGTCATGGGATCATGGTAGCACTTTCGCCAACCATGCGTAATGAATGCAGACTGAACGAAGAAACCTCTTGCTTTCCATGATCAACAGCAAGTGACACGTGATTCCAAAACTACCGGGGAATACCCCACATGAGAAATGGCCACGTACATGTACATGTACATGCACTGAAAGTACAGCTACTCGAAACATATCGATACACACACCATAGCGGGTACCAGCGTGTCTGGACAAATAAACATCCTGGTTTTCCACGCAGTTGCATGTGGACAAAGTTATGATCTTTGAAGTAATTTGATGTGTACAGCGAAATTCGTTTGACTATTTGGTCGACCTTAATCAGAAGCGGTATTGAAGCAAACTGCCGGGAATTTGGTTAATATACATGACAGTGTTCAAGCAAGATATTGTTTCCTTCGACTCAAGACAGCCAATACAAATTTAGTATTTTAGGGATAATAACATTATAAAGTAGGGCCTAACGTGCAAGTAAGTATTATTTCAACAATAATATGACGATTCTCTCAGAAATCTGCATTATCTACGCTGGTTTAATTTTAATTTCCAAATCCCAAACATTCCCCAAAAGATTCCTTCTTCTATGACAAGACCAGCATTGCTTTCGAGGTTCCTATCCCTTCAAAGAAAAAATGTTGCACTCTATATAAACTTCATTTACCTGTCTATAATATTACACAAAATTTCCATCGCCTTGAGTACCTAATTGTTGGTAGATACGTGCACTCTATAAGACTCTGGTATTATAATTATTATTATATTCCACACTGCAGCAGATAAATTATGTACATGTACATTTAAAGTCAAAATGCAGATGCCTCCAGACATCAAGGGAGTGTAAACATGGTGGCAGTAGTCGGCAGTTATGCCTCTGTGGAGTCGATTGCATTCACCGCACACACGACTGCAGTCAACGTGTTCTGAATGTTTTTCAGTAACAATGGGGCCGGTTATAAGTCAGCTGTATTGATTTGTTAAAGGGAATATACAACATTTGCAAACGTCGAAAAATAAAATTAAACAGTTTTTGCGAAATACCTTACTAGGACGTTGGTAGATGACAGTCTAAAACATCCTGTAAAATTATGGCACCTGGTGTGCAGTCATTTTCAAGAAAATGGTATTTTTGTAAAAATTTTCAGCGGTGGTCGGCCGAACACCGTTGGAAAAACCCAACTATTTTTCAACTACTGCTCCAAATTTACCATAAATTTAATCAAAATTTTGTTTGCTATTTGTTACATGTTCATGAACGGGTGCAGGCCAGCTAGACTGGTACCCTTACCTTACAATTTTACGGCATCTGTAAATTGATCCATTTTATATTTAGCGGAGTCAGGGAACCAGACTACTTGAACAGTTTTGTTTTTCTTGGTTTTTCCAGCATTTTCGAACACAAAACGTCAAACATGTGAGTGTAACAATATTTGATCTATTATACTAACCCCTCACATACTTCATTTCTGAAAATTACAGCAAAGGCCAATGATGTATATCCTTTAAGTAGGCAGAAGAGTTTGATGTTTTGCTTGTAACTAATCGGTCTAACGATCAGTCAAACTGTGATGGAAGCGGTCAAAATGCAGTTTGACCTTTTCTTGAAGCTCCCTCACTTGATCTTTGTTGTCTGTGTATATTTTCCATGTTTATGAATTTATTTCAAGGTTGCTTGTGTGTTTCCCCGAATTTTCCTGACGCAACACAATTCGTCGCCAGCCACCACAGTGCACCACGCATGCTTATACTAGCATTGTGCATAGTGGTGTGCACGACCTGAATTCTCCAGTAATTTTAAGACTTTGTGACCGTAAATATTTTTTTGCATTAATTTTTGCAACTTTTATCACTTTTTGGGCCATTTTTTGTATAGCTATCTTAGCACAAATGCAAATAGTTCAGGATGAAATTCGCATATAATTAGATTCCCCATTCAATAAGAACACACCAAAAACATCCCCCACCCATGCTCCCACTACACGTACCTACCCTATTTTGAAAGGTATGTAAATGGTAGTAGCAGTAGTACATTGTACTTTTTTTGCCTTAAATGCTTTTCAAAAGAGGAGTCAATAGCAACAAGTCAGGTGTGTTTACAAACACAAATGCCCCGCAACCGTGACTGTTCCCATGACACAACACCACTCTTTAAAGGGAATATACATCATTTGCTTTTGCTGTAATTTTCAGAAATGGATGGAATGAGGTTTTGGGTTCGAAAATGCTATAAAAACCAAGAAAAACAATCATTTCCCTGTAGTCTGGTTCCCTGACTCCATTTAAGAAGAAACAGAGCAGTTTACATACATTAGAGAATTGTAAGGTCAGGGAACCAGTCTAGCTGGCTTGTACCCATTCATATGTGTGTAATCGATTGCAAACAAGTGCGATGGTCAACTGGGGCCAGTATTTGAAAAAAAGCCAGTTTTTGGAAATTGATCCAAAATATCACTTTTCTTGAAAATGACAGTATACCAGGTGCCATGATTTTACAGGATGCTTTATACTGTCATTCACTAACAGTCCAGCAAGGTATTTCAAAATGATTTGGTAGTTTTATTTTTTGATGTTTGCAAATGTTGTATTTTCCCTTTCAACATCAACTTACATGTACATGTACTTGGGTCACATGGACGTTCATTGACATCTTTATTGTTTTCTGTAGCCACTTGACACTTTGTAACAGGGACCTTTTTCAAGTTTTTTGTTCCAAAGGGTCCAATGTTCAGCAAGTGTCATTACGAAAACACTATAGTAATATTTCGTAAAGGCCTTAGTGATCATTGGATCCTGCAAGCTATGGTATACCCAACCTTTGTGGAGGTCATTGCATGCTGCACCTCACTCGTTTAGGCACGACCGTCAGCTGAATGTCAACTTTTTGTAAAATCGTACCGTTATTTGGTTTGGTAAAAAAATATGATAACCCAATTTTGAAATCTCCCACTAGTATTTTTTTTCTTTCTTTTAGTCCGTGAGACGAGAGGCCGAAAATGCTTTAGTTTTCGAGATACGCCATCTGGTCTGTCGAATTCTATAAAACTTTCCAGACATGTAGATTATGATGTACCATATCTAAAAAGCTTTGTTCCCCGATCCACAGTTTGTTTGGGAATGAGAAAATCTGGGATAAAAACGCATTTGGGCACGCAATGAGCGCTTGCCAGATCGGGGAACAAAGCTTTTTAGATATGGTACATCATAATCTATCATCATAATCTTCTTTCAAGTTCCCTTTGAAGATCATTACAGATCAAATTCGTCTAAGCTGTTGCCGAATGGCAGCATTCAGAAATCAAATTAGTTGTTTATAAATCATATAAGAGGAATTTAATTTCTTGACTTACTAAAAAGGTTTGGCGTAGACTAGACGAAATCGATACTTTGGTACAAAAACGTGTACTTGTTGTTTGAATTGCTTGAACTGAATTTTAATTTAAAGAGGTTGTGGAATGCTCGAAGACATTTCATTTTTAGGGTGAATGTAGCCTAAGGTGTGATGAAATAAAAATGACTACATATTGTGTCTGTCATGAAATGAGTAGAAAAGGTACTTTTGAGAGCTGTTTTTAAGGTCCTGTTTTGACCTGAATGTGCAATTTGTGTAAAAGTTGTCGTTGGGGGCAGCAAACAAAACATAGTAAATCGTGACGTAATAAACAGGACTCGTTTATACTACGCTGCATCGGGAGTCCTGTTTATTATGTCACAATTTACTATGTTTTGTTTGCTGCCCCCAACGACGATGCAGCGTAGTATAAACAGAACGTGGTGTATAAAAAGCAACCTCGAAAACCAAGGGCAATAAGAAAAACAATATGAATCAATCAATCAAAAAATGATTTAGTAAAAAATAATAATAATTATAGCCTACTGAAGACTCTTAAAAGGGTATGTACAACATGTGCTTTTGATGCAATTTTTCAGAAATAAATGGATTCGAGGATTAGTATGTTATAGCAAATTGATTTGTTTCATGTTTTGGGCTTGAAGATGCTGGAAAATCAAGAAAACTAATCATGTTCTTGTAGTCTGGTGCTCTGACCCCATTTAAAATGAAACGGATCAATTTATAGACTTTTGGGAATTGTAAGGTCAGAGAATCAGTCTGGCAGGTTTGTAACCTTTCACAGGTGTGTAATACATTGCAAAGAAAATGGGGAATAACTAAATCTGAAAATTTAGAAGCAGTTTTTGAAAAAAAAAGGCCATTTTTTTCCAGCGTTGGCAAAATACTAATTTTCCTGAAAATGTCAGCAGCCAGGATTTTACAGGATGCTTTAACCCTAACTGCTTGGGCTCTTTTACTAGAAAGTATCCTGAATCCACCGAAATCCACCAATTTTGTCACGCAAAAAATGTTGGTGTAGTGTCCTGAGTCCATCAGAATCGCGGGTAGTGTAGATTGATGGATTCTGGCGGATTCAGGCTACCATGCTTAAACAAATTACGGTATGATTTTCCAAAGAGTCTCCAAAATCCATCACCTAAATTTCTGGTGGATTTCGACGGATTCAGGATACCATGTTCACATGAAAATTGTGATGTGTGCTGCTGCATATGATCCATCAAAATACACCATTTGCATGGTTCTGCTTCTGCTTCTGCTCAATACTGTGCAATCACCTCCATTTGGCGGTTATCACGCATGGGTCAGTGTGGAAGTGTAGCAAGCTCAATTTTGAAGTGCGCTTTGGTAAATAAACTTGGAAGGTTAATATCCGCCAAACTGGATTTGAATGTCTTAATGTCAGGCGCTGCACGGATGTGTTGGTGACACTGTCTCTGTAGTTGTAGTTGTTGAGTGCAAAGCGGGCTGCCTGTCGTTGGACTTTCTCCAGGGTCATCTTATTGAGTGGTCAGGTACAACCCAACCACTCTTTGGAGTTGTTACGATTAATCTTTCTTTCTTTCTTTCTTTTCCGTACAGCACGTTTCCGCGGGTTTTCTCCTAAACAGTTTATGATAGGAACTTGTAACTTTCAGTATATATCGACCCTCATCCTAAGTGGTGCATATTACTCTGACGTAATTATGATGTCATCGGGTGTCAAATTACAAGCGTTTTTCATTTAAAAAATGACGATCTTCTTACACATATAACTCCTGAACAAAATGATCAATTATGTTCCAACCTTGTAATCAGATAGACCATTAATTGATAAACATTTTTGGTCGTGTACGTGAACTCGTTTGACCTTTACTTGATAGCATGTCTATCACTGAAACGCTTCCGCTTGGCAGTGGAAGACTTAGACCCCGTTCCCACTTGATCCACCAATTGGTGGATCTGATCCACCTTTTGCCAAATTGCCGGATCAGATCCCCCAATTGGTGGATCAGATCCGGCAATTGCCGGATCACGATCAGATGGGAATGCAAAAGGTGGATCTGATCCGGCAATTTGACCTGTTAACATCCGCCCGGTGCACGAGTGGCGCGAAAATGTTGCGGTCTCATGAACGAAGAAACACGTTTTCAGGCGTGTAGCTCATGTGAACATTTCCAGCGTATACAACACGCACAATAAACAACCGCTGAACTACGGGCTTGCACCGCGCATGCAAAAGCGTACGTGGTATCCTAAAACTACACTATAGGCCTTATTTTTGTTGCGTGTTCGTCCATTACTAAACCTTTTCATTCCTGAAATTTTACTTATTTTTCCATCCATAAATGACTCTGAGTCCGCACTCACCAAAAGACTTCACTTTGGCACAGAATCATGGAAAAGCTTACGAGTATGCGATGAGAATAGTGCCGATAACGCGGTACGTACGGAGGTGACAAATCTGAAGTATTGATTATAGAAAATTGGAAAATGATGTCGTAGTACATCATGTGACCGTTTCTAACCAATGAGAAGCTTCAGAACCAGGGAATCCCTTATCGATGCATTGGTTTCTGCCGTGATGTCACACAATGAGCGGCTCTGTTGGATTTCACCTGTTAATTTATGCACGCACAGATCCTCTACTGATCCGTGATTTATGTAGGTGAATTCGCGTAATTTTTGTCTGTGAATTCTGATAGTGCTGTTTGAAAACTGACCCATCCTGGCCTAGCATGCAACCATGCAACAATGGCACTCACACAGAGCGCGCGTAATTCCGAACTCAGTGACCTTTCGGACCCAACATTTCCGTACGAAAAGGTGGATCAAGTATAAGTGGGAACGCGACTTGCGGTTTCGTTGCGGTAAGATAACGATCACACTAAAATGCCGGATCTTGATCCACTTTTTTTCAATTCAAGTGGGAACGCGGTGTTATTGACCATATACACGTGTTACATCCGTCCCTTGCTGGAGTACTGCGTACCAGTCTGGCACTCCTCAATAATTGCACAACAAAGCAACGACGTAGAGATGATCCAGAAGACAGCTCTTCGCATCATCCTCTCCGATCACTATGAGACGTATGATAACGCTCTCTGGGTGACTGGCCTGATATCCTTGAGTGAGTGAAGGGAACAACTTTGTATCAAGTTCGCGAAATCCTTGTATAAGAATTTCAGACATTGGTTTCCCCGAATCACAGAGCTCAATGCGTCAGCTTCGGCACAGTGAGCGACTGAGAGACTTTAAGTGCAGAACGGAGAGACTGCGGAGCAGTACCCTGCCTTTAAATACCTAGTCAGACTCATTAATCAACACCTAATGTAATGTAATAAAAAATGCTTATGTCTGGATGTAAAACAAAATGCATTCTTTTGATCACTATGTGATTGAAAGGTGTGTAGATGTACAAAACACGGTTCTTTTTATCTAGTTTGGGTAGAATTTTAACACTTTTTAATGCACATGTATGTATAAGAGGTTTTTTAGAATATTTTTATGTTTTAATATTATGGTTTTTTTAAATGATTTCTGTTAATTGTAAGTTTGGTGAAATCAAAATGAAGACATTAGCCTGTAATCAAAGCAATGCACAATTTCTTCAGAACGGTTTACGGTATGAACCTAGTGTGAACTTGTACCGTGTAACAAAAATGTTATACATAATATTACGTCATCATGACGTCATCAGGTATCAAATTATGAGCGATTTGATTGCACGATTTGGCAAAATATTTTGACCTACATGTATATCTCTTGAACTTCATAGAGTATCGTGTTCATTTTTTTCTAGAGGTTGTAGACGATACCTTGAGCAACATTTCCTATTCCCGGGCACAAAACTGCTTGACCTTTACTTCCGGTGTTAGGCGTGGGATCCCTTACTGCCCAGTTCCCAGACGGTCTGGGCTAAGCCCCGCCCGCTCCGAGAAAGGGATTGGGACTCCTCTCCAAAGTGGGCGAGCTCGGATTAAGAGAACGAAGTACAAGTCTGACTGGTGGGCCCTCTCCTGAATCTAACAAAAGAAGCAATTTGCAAGGCGATAATCTGCACTGCGAGGTAACAAAGACCCGGCAAATCAAAGGGCGCACCGCCTGTAATCCCTCCCGCGGACTGCTAATGTTGGTGACCCATTGCCCTCGCAGGCCTATTGAAAAGCTTGAGTGATCAGTGAACACGGTTTCAATTAGTTACGCGGTACGTTTTTCTCCCCTTAAATGTATACAAATGTACCGTATATGGACTTGCACTGATGCATATGGACTTGCACTGATACCAATCGGGAGCTACAGAGTGGGTCATTCCCACCCGCTTCTCGAGCGTCGCGCTTGAATAAAAGAGTGCCCAGTATTCATACCGATCGGGGCTACCGAGTGGGCCACTTCATTGGTGGTTATTTCAATTAATACAGAATGAGGTATTTCGTACATTTGCTCAAAGAAAAAAATTCACACCATTGTTCACATACAGAACTTTGCAAACTAGGCAGTTGTATCAAGTTCATTTGTCAAATGATTTCATGCAAAAACAAAATATTGCATTCTATGAAGCTAGAAAAGAATACAATTCCACAAAAAATATAATGATTGCCAGTGTCTTCCACACCAACCCAACCTGAGTTTGGCGCTGTAATCCTTGAACAATAACCACTAATCCGTTGATAGTGACCAAGAGAGCCACTCCGGTCAACCAAGCTCACGCTTGAATAACCGAGCGTTCATACCGATCGGGAGCTACAGAGTGGGTCATTCCCACCCGCTTCTCGAGCGTCACGCTTGAATAAAAGAGTGCCCAGTATTCATACCGATCGGGGCTACCGAGTGGGCCACTTCATACCGATCGGGGCCCAAGCCCGCCCGCTCAAACGAGTATCAGACTTTTCTGTTTAAAATGCAAAACAAATTCATGTTCGCAAAACAATTCATGTTCGTCATATGGGGAATCCTCTATTTCAATTAATACAGAATGAGGTATTTCGTACATTTGATATCGAACATCGTATTTCGAAAAATTCAAAGAAAAAAATCACACCTTGATCATCTAGCATTTAACCATTGTTCATATATAGAACTTTGCAAACTAGGCAGTTGTATCAAGTGTATTTGTCAAATGATTTCATGTAAAAACAAAATACTTTTATTCTATGAAGATAGAAAAGAATAAAATTCCAGACCAACCCAACCTGAGTTGGGCGCTGTAATCCTCGAACAATAACCACTAATCCGTTGATAGCAGCTATTGTTGTGACCCAGAGGGCCACTCCAGCAGTCAACCGAGCGTCACGCTTGAGTAACCGGGCGGGTACAGTGTTCGAAGCGGGCGGCAGCTTACTGGGCGGGCCGAGTTCGCCCGGTTCTTGAACGGTCCCATTCCGGATCTCATTCCTTACCGGAAGTGCAATTAAAATTGAATCTAACTCTTAAACGGAAGCATTTTACTACAGACAAATACATTATGGAAACTGTGTTAAGTGAGGAATGCCAATTAGTATAGGCTGTTAAGTAGGCCTACTTTTGCATTTTTATTGCTAAAGAAGGAATTTTTGTCATATTTGGATAGAGTTTACCTTCCTAGGCCAGAAATCCATTGGTAACATTTTTTTCCATCTACCATGTGGCGGCCATCTTGGATTTCAAACTGGCCGCCATTTCGAACCTAATATGTATCATAACTGCGGTCCTGATTGTCATATGAAGTCCATTTTGGTGGCAAACCCTATGTTTTTAATATCAAGGAACCCACATAAATCATTGTTGATGGGATACTCCAAATGGATGGCAGCCATCTTGGATATTTCAAAATGGCTGCCATTTAGTACCTAATTTGTATCATCATAACTTCAGACCTGATTGTCATAATGAAGTCTATTTTGGTGGCAAACCCCATGCTTTTGATGCAAAGGAACCCACATAAATCATTGTTGATGGGGTACTTCCCAATGGATGACAGCCATCTTGGATATTTCAAAATGGCCGCCATTTAGTACCTAATTTGTATCATAACTTCGGACCTGATTCAGTGATTGTCATATGAAGTTAATTTTGGTGGCAAACCCTTAGTTTTTGATACAAAGGAATCCAAGTAAATCAGTGTTGACAGGGTACTCCCAATGGATGGCAGCATCTTGGATATTTCAAAATAGCCGCCATCTAGGGTTTCATTCAAATAATAACATTGCACCTGAATGTCGAAGTCCATTTAGGTGGCAAACGTCATATTTTTGATACCTAGGAACCCAAGTCAATCATAGTTGATGGAGTACTCCCAATGGATGGCAGCCATCTTGGATATTTTGGTGGCAACCCCATAAATTTGATACCAAGGAATCTACACATTGTTACCCCGATGGATGGCAGGTTTCCCCGGGAAGAATGTTTCAAACCACTAGGAACAATACTAAGAGTGTTATTACCTCATTATGATCAACAGCACGATAATAATGACTGCTGGATATGATTGGACTGACTGTAACCTGACTGTACAGATCAGAAGCAACCCATGCAGACTTGGTCTAAACCACTGTGTTCAACCGTTTTTCCCAGGCACCTGATAGCACTGAAATTGGTGTGAATCAGAGTTGTAAAGAGCCACTAATTTTTGTGACTCGAGTCAAGTCGAGTCAAGTCATTTTAAAGAAGTGAGTTCAGTCCAGTCGAGTCATCAGTTTAAGAAATTTGAGTCGAGTCGGGTTGAGTCAAATATTGACTCAATTTGAGTTACGGATATTTGAAAACCACATAACAAAGACAAGAGGGAAAGTGTAACGGGATTACAAACTTATCACCAACTGTATGTTATATTTCCTTTATATTGATGAGGTAGGGCTTGAATGGGGCATGCTGGGATATAATCCAAGATGGCTAATGTTATAATGTTTATGTGATTTCCAATCAGTCGTAGAACAGAACCGAATAAACCAGATGATCATTTCCTTGTTAATCCAAAGTCGCCCGATATATCGATGATTTGAACCCTTGATTGTTGTAACTTGGAATCAGGAAGGTTACACTGGCGTAGTCGGCAGGATTATGCCGATATTCGGGTGATTGAAACGGATCGTCTGAACGTCAGAAATTCAACGTGAGCACGCCGTCACAGCGCTGGTGGAGGCGTGAGTAAACAAACGTCACAAATGATGTAGCGATAGCAATTATAACCTGAACTTGTTATCCTTGACCCCTCGTAGAGCTCTACTTGGACATTGATAAATTTCGTCGCTGTGTGTACAGTTTTGCTACACCAAAGACTGGTGAACTTTGAACTTTTGATTGAAAAGTTGGTTCAACTTTTGAGTTTCAACTTTCATCTCAACATCCCAATTACTAAATTAGTTAGTCTGCTGAGTGCTACTGCTTATATTATGTCGGACTCAGACACCATGAACATGGATCGAGCAGTATACTTACGTCGAATCACATCGGAGTACATTAATCAGCTGTGTACGTTGAATCACATCGACACCGCACAACTGAAAACAAAACAGGACAGGATCGAAACCCTCTGTACACTTCCTCAAATGAAGGAATCAGTGGAAGATCACCCCCCATCGGGTGCAGCTATGCCAGCGCAGTCCGATCTGGGGCAAATTCTTGAGAAACTTGAGTCACTTCACCGAAGTGAGACAGATTCACTTTGCCAGTCACTTGTCAAAGCCATGACAGAAGCAACTAAGACATCGGTTGCGTCCATTCGCATGGGACCTGAATTACCGGACTTCCACAAATTATCATCAGATGATGACATCACCTGCTACCTGGCCACCTTTGAGAGGATGGCCAAAGCAGCAAAAAAAAAACAAGGAAGACTGGCCGCGCCTGATCGAGCCATACCTCACCGGCAAGGCGCAAAAGGCATTCTACGCCCTGAAAGTGGAGGACAAGAAGGACTTTCAAAAGATTGTCGACATCATCCTTCGTCATTACCAGTTGACCCCAGAGGCCTACAGGGTCAAATTCCGAACTGCAACTAAGGATGCTCAAGAAACTTATGAGGAATTCGCAACGCGACTGGAGTTGTATTTCCGTTGGTGGTTGAAACCAAGCGAGGAGACAACTGCGACGGTAGACGTCAAGAGGATTTTTGAACACCTCTTGATCGACCAGTTTCTGAACACCATCAGAAATGACAATTTCCGCCTGAAATTGCGGGAAAAGAAACTTGCGACAGTCCAGGCTGTTGCCAGATGGAAAGCACCACCAGTACCAGCTTTCCCCCAAGACAATCGTGGACGCCCAAACCAAGTGGCGCAGATCGACGACCGCCCCCTAAACCCGACAACGCCAACACCAGTGCCCCCCACAAAATGGTACCCCCACAGCGCCCCCAAGAAGAACGGGAGGATTCGAGTTGATTTGCTTCAAGTGCCGTCAGCTGGGCCATAGAGCAGTTGATTGCCCCCTCCCAACCCCACCTGAATTCCACACAACCGGTTCGTACACTGGAATTGTGGAAGTAACAGGCACAGACATCCCCATCGTTCTCCATCGAGTAGATGAGTTACCAGCCCCCCTACTCCTCGGGAGAGACTTTGCAATGCAGTCCAAACTTGCAATGGATTTCAGCAGTAAGTCATACTGGTTTCAGCCTGAGGGTGATGCACCGTGTGTGAAGTGGCCCCTCGTTGGTCTATCATGTGATCAAGAGTCCCCACAGTGTGTCCCCCCTTGTTGAAGATGATTTCGCCCCTGATGCGGAAAATCTCTGCGTCGTTCATACCGTCTTCAGCACAGATGACAACTTTCGCCTTGAGGCGTTACTCCGCGAATTCCCTGATGTCCTTACGACACAACCGGGTTGAACCGATGTCGCCATACACCACATCAACACTGGTGATTCCCCGCCCGTTGGCAACCCAGTGTATTGTCTGTCTCCTGACCACCGGCATTCGCTGCAGAAGCAACTTGACAAGATGCTAGCGGATGGCCGGATTGAGCCCTCATGTTCACCATGGTCATCTCCTGTGGTAATGGTCCCGAAGAAGTCCAAAGGCAAGTACAGTCTGTGTATCGATTTCAGGAAACTGAATAACATCACCAAACTGGACGCCTACCCCATGCCGACAGTGGACAGCATCCTCGAGTCCCTTCACAGAGCCACAGTTTTCAGTTCCTTGGACTTGAAAAGTGGTTACCATCAGATGGCCCTCAACGACAACGACAAGGAGAAGACCACCTTTGTATGTGAGGAGGGACTTTTTCAGTTTACCGTCCTGCCTTTCGGTGTAGTCAGTGGACCAGCCAGCTTCCAACGGCTCATGGAGATTGTACTGCGTGGTCTGATTGGCAGAAATTGCTACGTGTACCTTGATGATATTGTCATATATTCCATGTCACCCAGCCAACACATGACAGATCTTCGTCGAATCTTGCAGCGACTACAACAGTATGGTCTGACAGTCAACAGGCACAAGTGTGTGTTTGGAGCTACTTCCATGAAGTACCTTGGTCATGTCGTCGCTGGTGATGGCTTGCACACAGATCCCGACAAGGTGGAAGCCATAGTTGCCTACCCAGCTCCAGACAACTTGAAGCGCCTGGAGAGATTCCTGGGCATGGTGACATGGTACTCCAAGTTCATCCCAAATCTTACTGATGTGGCTGCACCACTTAATCAACTGCGACATAAGGAAGTTGAGTGGGTCTGGACCGAGGAGTGTGACGCATCGTTCAAGCGGCTGAAATCTATCCTCGCTTCAGAACCAGTGCTAGCCTACCCAGATCTGTCGAGACCCCTGGTCATCCATACTGATGCCAGCGACTCCAGTCTGGGAGCTGTCCTCCTGCAGGAAAACGGAGGAAACTTACACGCCATCGCTTACGCGAGCCGGTCTCTGAATGCTCCAGAACGCAATTATAGCACTACGGAGAAAGAATGCTTAGTGGTGATATGGGCACTAGAAAAGTGGCGAGTCTATCTCGCGGGGAGCCATTTCTAAGTTGTCACGGATCATCAGGCCCTCACTTGGCTCTTCAAGAAGGTTCGACTTACTGGCAAGTTTGCACGCTGGGTACTGAGACTGCAGGCATTCTCCTTCGAGGTGACCTACCGTCCTGGTGTTCTCCATCTGGTCCCTGACGCACTGTCTCGATCTCATGAGAGCCCCGTGGTTGGAGTCGTCCGAAGGCGTCAACCACGTGCAACAGCTGACACATCAGTAGCTTACACATCAGTAGCTGGCATATCACAATCTGACCCTACCATGATGATTGACCCCTCCTACAATGACAGTGAGCGCCAAGCTGAGGCATGTGCTGCTCCACGGTGTGAGTACCAACAGACAGAGCCAATCAACTGGATTCAATGCGACGGATGTGATAAATGGTTCCACATGCTGTGCGTCCATGTCTGAAAGAAGGAAGCAGACAAGATGCCCACTTACGCGTGTCCTCAGTGCAAGAAACAGCGCTGGGAGAACCGACGAGAAATCGAGTGGCAGACTGCATCGCAGACGTCGCTTGCAGAAGCTGACTAGTGTGACCCTGTGCATGACGAGGCACAACTACGGACGGAACAGGAAAAGGATCCCACCTTGACCAGTCTACCGTCTGATTCCCCCGTTTACCGCCATCAGAATGGAGTTCTCCATCACTATCATCAGGAGAAATGGAAAGTGGTAGTCCCCAAATCCCTACAACGAGCTGTACTGCAGGCATGCCACTGCAAACCAATTGCTGGTCACCTGGGACGCAGTAAGACATTGCAATGCATCAACAGTTTGCGGTTGTGGTGGAACGGAGTTGCCAAGGATGTCCGAAGCTTTGTTCGAGCATGCCAGTCTTGTCGGGAAACGAAGCCAGTTTTTCGAAAGCCTGCTGGTTTCATGTTGTCTACCAGCTCGGAGAGTCCTTGGGAAGTTCTTGGTGTTGACTTGATGGGGCCTCTGCCCCGAAGTTATGCCGGACATGAATATGTCCTTGTTGCAGTTGACCACTACACAAAGTGGGTTGAGGCGATCCCCATTCGCAGAGCTACAGGAAAAGAGGTGGCCAGTGTACTTGTGCAACAGCTGTTTTGTCGGTACGGTGCACTGAAGAAGTTGTTGTCGGATAACGGTGCACAGTTCACCTGTCGGGCGATGGAAGCTGTCTGCACTGAGTGGGGAGTCCAGCAGATTTTCATTTCACCCTATCATCCCCAAAGCAACTGGGTAGAGCGTGTAAACCGCAACCTCAAAGGCATGATCCGCGCACTCATAGGGCGATGACCATCGCTCATGGGATGTCCATCTGGCAGAGTTCGCTTTCGCGATGAATTCGGCTCACCACGAGACGATCGGAGTCGAACCGTCCATGCTAATGCTAGGCAGGAAGATGAGGACTCCACTCATCAACAAGTGGAACACACGCATCCAGGCTGACGCCGCCACAGATTAAGCAGCGCTCAAGACACACGTTCGAAGCATGCAGACAGCGTGCCCAGGCCAAACGTAAAAAACACTACGACAAGCGTCGACGACCTCCAGACATCACTGAGGGCAAACATGTGATGGTTCGCACCCACCCAAAATCGAGTGCTCAGGCCAACTTCAATGCAAAACTGGCACCTTTGTGGCGTGAGCCATTCATAGTGAAGGAGTGTCTTACCCCAGTAAACGTCAAATTGACTGACATAGCAAATCCTTCGAAGGAACTTGTGGCCCACGTAGATCAGCTCAAGCTGTGTTGATTTCACGGACTGAAATATTCCATGATCGCCGTGAACTGTGTGGCTGAGACATTGTCATGTTTTTTTTTTCTTGTTAAACTTTGTTGTTCAACTTTTTTGTTACATGTTTGAGAGCAAAAAAGAGTGCTCAAGTTGTTTGCAAAATGCATGAAAACATGTTTTGGAGACACAGCAAAACAGAGAAACAAAACAAAACAAAACAAAAATTAAGTGAAATTCCTAGGATTGCAGAACAGAATTCTTTTAATAATCTGTATAACTTTGATCATTGCAATAATTTTGTACACTTTATTTCTAGATGCAGAAACCTTGCTTAGAAGAACCCAAGCGAAACTTGTTTTATTGTGTCATCTTTAGCCATGAACCATTAACTACATTTAACTACCATTAACTGTCATTAACTACATGTTTATCTTTCTTTTGATAGGAGGAAAACAACTTTCAAGATCTCATAATATATTTTCTTTTTACCCACAGTCTCATTTAGCCGGGGGGAGTGTAACGGGATTACACACTTATCACCAACTGTATGTTATATTTCCTTTATATTGATGAGGTAGGGCTTGAATGGGGCATGCTGGGATATAATCCAAGATGGCTAATGTTATAATGTTTATGTGATTTCCAATCAGTCGTAGAACAGAACCGAATAAACCAGATGATCATTTCCTTGTTAATCCAAAGTCGCCCGATATATCGATGATTTGAACCCTTGATTGTTGTAACTTGGAATCCGGAAGGTTACAAAAGTCATTACCGTAATTTTCGGAATATAAGCCGCCCGGAGTATAAGCCGCAGCACGCAAAAATCTGCAAATTAAGATTTGAAGTCGGCGTATAAGCCGCATCGGCGTATAAGCCGCACCGACCGCAGCGGTTTCAATTTTGAAAGCTATAAAAAGGGCCACAAAAGTTACATCAAATCATTGACAGTCGATACTCTTACAACAAATAGGGAAACTGATCATGAGAGATAAAAAACGGGAATTGCTGCAGGCTGGCCCGTCAGTGCATGGCCCGGTAGCCTGCGCCGGTGAATGATAACATTTTCCCACAGCACGTGAGAGAGTATGCAACCCACCGTGTGTTGTCTGACTGGGGTGCTACAAATCCTGCTTTTCGGCAACAGATGCTGATTTGTTTTGTCCTAAGAATAAACAGGTCCGTTTTTAGAACAAAACGATTCAAATTGTTGCGATTACTAGCGAGTAGCAACATCAAAATTTCAAGTTGCGATCGTAACTTTCTTCAAAAACAGTCAACACGATCCTGAAATTTATATGGACGAATCCATTAATTTCCTAGGGGGTGATTTAACCCCTATTTTGAGTTTTACATCGTTTCTTGAATACATTTCAAGAAAAAAATTATATTGTGACGTTGAACAACCGATTTTCAAATAAAGATATGTTTTGAACTCCATAAAAGGTATTAGTTGTCTTTTTTCTTTTTTTAAACAGCGGAAATATTGGTAATTATTGTTCCCAAGAAAGAACACCCCTTTCTTTCCACAAATGGTGTGGTCCATGGGGAATCCATGTATGCAGCATGCATGCAGCATCACGTACAGCTGGTTGTCGATGTCGAAGAGACAGCTTTCACTAGCCGTACTTTTTACCAAAGATTTTTACCGCTCGGTACCTTTTCGTGGGACGTGCTTTCGGTTTGTTAATGACTTTCTTAATTGATGATTTATTTCAGCAACAGATCTTTTCTTATACCAGTACATTAAATATACATTTGAATACCATTTTTATTCTTCAAGGCTTGGCATATAAGCCGCCCTGTGTATAAGCCGCAGTAAACATTTCCATGGGAAAAATCAACGTAAAGCCGCGGCTTATATTCCAAAAATTACGGTAGTATCACTTACAGTTAACAAGAAGTGAAACTTCGATCTTATCAAGGCTATCTGGTTTGGCTTCGGGTCTTGATTTTATTTCGCTGATACGCTGACATCAAAACCAAATTGCAATATACAAAACTGTTTCTGATTATTTAAAAAGTCGGTATGTTTCTGTTTAATTTTTAAATGTTGCGTTTGAATCCAAGAACTTCATAAGAAACCGCCCAAAGCCAATGATGAAACAACAAATTGGAAAATGTGTTCAAAATCTGTCTCCTCGGTGGATAGTATTTTGTGCGTTCCATAATGATGATATGATGTGGTATGGGAGTCTGTGACACGTGGACATTACAAGCGGCCACTGTAACTGTATTCGCAAAGCGGCATGAACATAAATGTTGCACTGCACGTCATTGCAATTATTTTTCGCAAACTTTTGCTTATATTTTTGAGACTCGAGCCTAATTATCCTTCGCTTGAGTCGATTCGAGTCTTCTGATGAGGACTCGAGTTGAGTCGATTCATTTGCTCGCCGTGACTCCAGTCCAGTCATTTACCCTTAGGGACTTGAGTCGAGTCGAGTCACCAAAAGTTGTGACTCTGCTTTCATATCTAGCCTAGCCACGACAGGACCAGGGTTGTCTGGGCATGTGATGCAGTTGATGCAGAGAGCCACTTACGAACAAAAAGAAACCCAGGCATACAAACAACCTGAAGTGGACTTATTGCTAACTATAGACAGCATTCACACGGACTTGTAGTGGAGCGGCATAGCCCCAATAATACCAAGAATTGTGCAATCTGTGATACAATTATGAATTAAACTACGCATGTTGGTTTTTCATGCCTTGAATAACATTTTTTAAATACAAGAGGCATTCATATTTGACTTCTGGTGACCTTTGAGACTTTTAAGTACTAAGTCTAAATGTTATGCTATGAAAAGAAAATATTCATATATATGTATGTAAGACAATTCATATTTAACCTCTGGTTACCTTTCGAGAGATATTTATAAGATTATCTCGGTAAATGCCACTTTTTTCATGATAAGAGGGCATCATACATGTATCTTGTCAATATCTATCATATTTATTCCATAATCATGTATTGAATTCAGACTCCATGCACAAACAATTTTGAGGTGACCTCTGAACTCAGTTTTCTTTTCTTTTTTAATTAATGACAGACTCAACATGCCCCAATTGGAATGCAATGGAATATATATATACAAATGTCAAGCAGTATTCATTATTGTGTTCTTATTACACTCTGTTATATCCAGATGGACTTGAGTAACCACATTTTTAACCTTTTTACAGAGTGTGATGCTTGTCCAATGTACCTCTTATATTCTTAAAGCAGGGAAATGGAGATCAGAAGTCATGACAAAATTGTCTTTGGGTCTGAATCATAACACACTATAGAATAATTGTTAAAAAAACACTTCTTTTTCACTATTTAGACTTAGGTAATGAAAAGTGGCATTTGGAAGATTATATAAATAGCGGCAATTAGGGTATACAACGTTCATTGGGAAAAGATGTTGCATCTTGACATCAATTTTTTTCATAATATATCATTTCCAATTTTGTTAAGAAAATACTTTAAAAACTTTCTTGACTCTCCATCGACTTTGTACACAACTGCTGAAGTTGCATGTGGATTCTACATTCTTCCCCTTCTTTGACCCTTCACAAAGGTCACCAGGGGTCAGATATTAAATGCGTCCATTTCTCAAAAATTCTCGTCAAGGCATGAAGACGTGATATGCCAAGTTTAACCACAAAGTGCACAATTCTGTCACTATGCCGCTCAACTATTGCCAATAATTAACAATCCTAACAATCCGGTCCAGGAATGGTCAACACTTGTCACTGTGCAATAGAGACCCTTTAAAAACTGAACTGCAAAATGGCGCTCATTCTGAAATATCCAAGATGGCTGCCATCCATCGGGGATACCTCATCACTAATGTATTTTTTAGGTTCCTTAAAATGGACTTCATACGAACGTTCAGGTGCAACGTAAGTTAGGCCAAACAAACAAAATGGTGTGTTTACGGTAACCCGACCAACCTGGATTTTTTTCGGCCAAATTGCCGACCTCAAACGTTTTATTGCCATTTTGAAGGTTGATTATTGACAAATTTCAAACATTTCAAGTACTATTAATTATTTGCCAATCACAAAAACCATTTTCCACACTTGAATCTGACCATGATTTGACACAAACATACCTTTGTTAAACGTGCGAAAATCGCGACGATCTGAAAACTTGAAATTTCAAACTACGAAGTACGATTATTTTTGCACAAACGTATCAGGGTGAACCGGTACGCCTAGCTGGCCGACGGACGGCATGATTCTCCCCACGTACAAACGTGCGTGCTGCGTATCGGCCCGATACACTGGAATTGCGGCCAGCCCGATACGCTGACAGAAATGCCGATCACATTTTTTTAGCCCCTGATACACACAATATAATTATCATACACGCCATTAAAATGTACAATTTGATCGTTACATACGCCATTATTTCATCTTGACATGCAAAATCTTGACCAAAGTCCTGTTTTTCTGATGCATGTGTGATCAAAATGCACACGATGACGTGTTCTGTCGACCACCAGCAGCACCCAGCTAACATACAGCATGGTACACTGGTTCCCTTCGCCAGCTAACGGAATCAATGCTATGATGAAGGACCGGAACCAGTGACTACTGCCTCTCTCCGGTCCATACATCGTATCATTCCATACAGCATGATGATGTAGTGGGCCGAAGTTGGATCGTAAAAATATTACCAAACAAACATCGCTGGAGAAAGAGAATTTCTGCGAATTAATTCACAGAACGATCACTTTCTGTGTATGTGTTTTCCATTAAAATGACGAGATTGCAAAGCTCGAACTTGTGGCGAAACATCGTAGCGTGTTTCTGCAGTAGTGCAAGATTTTCAGCCACGTGGGCCGTGAGCACGGCGCGATGTTCGGCCAGCCAGGCGGAATGTTGGTGGTGCCAGCGGCCGTGATGTATGTTAAGCATAAAGTGGAATCACCGACCTCAAATATATTTTTAATTAGGTGAGGCAAGTTTTAATCACTTTTGATAGCCAGTCTTGATAATTTTCGTGGCGCAAATGAAAATAATCCAGGCACAAAATAAACATGATTCCTTGCTCTATGATTAGTACGAATGATGCTCCATTAATCAGCTATCGCTATTTTGAAAGGCATGTAATCGGAAGCAAAAGTTATTTTTTTCTCCACCTTAGTTTCTTAATTTGAAACTTACATGTAAATGTAATTCATACTTTTCTAGTTAGGAAGCAGTGAAACACAGGTTGTAAAATGTTAAAAAAAAATTTAAGTTAACAATTTTGACTTTTTCTTTAATTACGAAAAAATTAGTGACCTACAAGATCTCCTCTGAATTTCAAGGGCAAATCTTAAGATAAAGACCAGATTTTCTCTAAAATGCACCAGAAAGCTTCTAAAGTTCAAACATTTTCGGGTTGTTGAATCACAGCAAATCTTCCCCCACATGTTTGAAAAAATCTGGGGAGAACCCTGGCCGACAATACGAATTAATTAGGATTGAAATGTACCGATTGAATATCTTCAATGCTTGAATAGTGGTTTTGTACAATTTTTTTGCGAAAGAACACGCATGGGCATGAGAACTGAAATATAAAAAAAAAATACAAAATAAAATTATTTCCCTACCTACCTGGATTTTTTTCAGGCCGTTACCGTAAACTCACAATTTTTTTTGTTTGACCTTATTATTAAAATGAAATCTAAGATGGCGGTTATTTTAAGTGTCCAAGATGGCTGCCATCCATTGGGACTACCCCGTCAAATTTGATTTACTTGGGTTCCTTGCTATCGAAAACATAGGGTTTGCCACGAATGGACTTCATATGACAATCAGGTCCGAAGTTATGATACAAATTATGTCCGAAATGGCGGCCATTTTGAAATATCCAAGATGGCTGCCATCCATTGGGAGTACCCCGTCAACAATGATTTACTTGGATTCCTTGGTATCAAAAACATAGGGTTTACCACCAAAATGGACTTCATATGACAATCAGGTCCGAAGTTATGATACAAATTAGGTCAGAAATGGACACCATTTTGAAATCCAAGATGGCCGCCACATGGTAGATGGACAAAATGTTACCAATGGATTTCTGGCTGAGGAAGGTAAACTCTATCCAAAACTGACAAAAATTCCTTCTATAGCAAAAAAAAAATGCAAAGGTCAAAAATACGACATAATATACACGTACTATATACTAAATTGCAAAACAATATTATTTGACGTCATCCCACGAAAGGGCGCCCTCAAGCGGCACATCAAAACAGTGTAATCTTTCAAATATTAAAACCCTCAATCCAAATTTTTATAAAATTAATAAATCCCGTGAGCAACCACAAATAATTTGCAAAATTGTAAGGTTTCATAACTTTTGCCCACAAAAATGACATCTGTTACACTTGATATTGACCTTTTGCTTTCAAATACTGTGACGTCATCAAACCGGAAGTTGGGTGTTATTATTACATACACTTCATTTCCATATTTCCATGCGTTATTTTTACTTAATGATAAACAAGTGTCCTCCCTTCCCGTTTTTTTACTGATGACGCCATCAAACCAGAAATAACTTGTACGTGTACCTAAATGTTTACTGAAATTTATCATACCCTAAAAGATTCTTTTTGTACAAAATTATTGGTACTGGAGATGTTAAAGTTCAATTTTATCTGACATGAACATATTCATAACTTAACCGGACAATGTCTATGAAATATTTGTCTACCCAAACACTCTGCGTTTGTAACAATAAACACGAACCTCTAGTTGTTTTTTATGGTATGGATCCAGATGGCTCCACAATACCCCAGCTTTGAGCGAACTAGCGTCTTTTATGCAGTTTCCTCAACCTTTTTTCTACAGGAATGGATATTTCGTCGCAGAAGCCCAAGCATTTTACATGTATTTGCTTTAGGCCCTATTTGCTGTTTGGTTGATATGACAGGCCCAATTGAGATTGTTGCTGATTTCTACCCCCAGGTACATGTATGATTGATGTTGTACTCCCTGCACCCGATTTCACCAAACTCTTCGTAACTTATGATGCATCGCGGCGTCGTATCCCTACGAGGCGTCGCAGCTGCAATCCATTTCACAAAACACGTCGTAAGTGCGACGCGTCATATGTGTATTTATAGCACAACTCGGTGACTGTTTTATGTTTTTAGTCAGTGTACAGTAAACCGTCGTCTGATATTCAACAAAGAGTTGTCCGATCTCAGCTCGAAATTTGTTAAAACGTAAAACAAAATGGCAGTCGTGCATCGCAGGTTTTGAAGGAAAACAAGCTCTCAGTGGACTGCAAAGCTACTTTGAAATTTCAACTGCAATATTCCAGTCTAATTCATAATTATTCAATGAATTTTCTATTTACAATTTTACACACATTGCCTCAGTATTCTAATCTTGTTTACACATGTATGTAATGTTTGTGTCACAAAACTGGCTAAAAACGGACTCTTCTTATTTTGCGACGACTACTAGCTACAAGGCGCCATCTATGGTTGATATGCTTGTCCCGGTACATCGTACGTACGGCATTTAGTGCCGACGCTCTCGCTCACTGATGCATTGATCCCATTTTTTGTCTGGATTAATTTTTCAACAAGATTTTTGGTGAAATATGATCGAGGTGTATGAAAATGCATGATAGAAATATTTTTAAGAATGTATATGTCTCTGTTAATCTGAAAAGCCGGAGATTTCTTGCTCATCTCTCTCTCCCCGGGTTTCGTTGAGTTGCGGTGGACGCGCAGGATTCTTTTTTTTGTTTTCACACCAGGAAACACAAAAAGGCAAAAATAAATAATAAGAAGAACAATAGCAAACAGTATTTCAAGACGAATAATCCCTTTCCGCGCTATTGTTTTTAAATATTAATCGTTATCGCTTCTCGGCCTTTTGGCTAAGATCATGTGTAGTATCTGTTCTTTTCAGCTTAATATCTGAAACGCTGTTCATTGAACAGCCAGTATATTAAACTGATTTTTGGATTTGGGCCGTGGAATAGAGGCTTGCCTCGTCCCGGCCACGGGTTGGCCCGGTATAGCAGTACATCCGGGATTCGGCCCACTCCCTTCGGGGAACATCAATTAATACAAAAACAGGTTCTGACTACGGTGCCCCGTCGTTAAAGGTTCGTTTTCTTTTGACGTTTTGGTGACAGGGCTTTCACATTGAATTACGGTAATATTAGTAAGTGTGTAAAGTCTTGTTAAATTATGATGTTGGCGTTTCCATTGATTTCCGTTCAAGGCGTAAATAAAAAAAAAAAAAAAAAAAAAAAAAAAGGCTTGGCCACGACCCCTCTGTGTCTGTTATAAATGTATTGTTTGAGTCTCGTTGCAATATGTTTCTAGGCATCTTCTTCCTTTTCTTATTTGTTATCCCTTTTCCCCCTTGTTTTGCTTCTGATTTGTTTGTTTCCCAGGATGAGTGCTCCTGCCACGATTGGTCGCCAGAGGGCGCCGTAACAGTTGATGGCTTCGCATGCTCATATCGCGTCCGCGCATGTCCTATAAGTTGCCTCGCCGGGGCTGGGATGGCCATTGAATCATCTACAACCGACTGAGGAGACACAAACATGTCTGGCCGTGGCAAAGGAGGAAAGGACTAGGCAAAGGGGGTGCCAAGCGACACCGCAAGGTTCTCCGAGATAACATCCAGGGAATCACTAAACCAGCCATTCGTCGGCTGGCCCGCCGCGGAGGAGTCAAGCGTATCTCCGGGCTCATCTACGAAGAAACCCGCGGAGTCCTCAAGGTTTTCCTGGAGAACGTTATCCGCGATGCAGTCACCTACTGCGAGCACGCCAAGAGGAAGACTGTCACTGCAATGGACGTGGTGTATGCGCTGAAGAGACAGGGACGCACGCTGTACGGCTTCGGCGGCTAGACACCATATCCAAAATCAAACCGAACGGCTCTTTTCAGAGCCACCACTATTTCAAAAAAGAGATTGAATCTTGATTTTACTCGATTTTCACTTGTCCTTGTCATGTGTGTTCTTAGAGTTGCTTTTCCCCTCCCTATTTCCACTGTAAAACATGTCTGGTCTCCATTTTTTTGTCAAAGTCGATTAAGTAATAATTACTGGGTGCTCGTCTCAGGATATAGCGGGGAACGTATAGAGGGATCCGTGACATTTTGTTCGCGAATGGGTGTGTGTGATTATTGTCTTTATTACAAAACAAACATAAACAGCAGCCATTTTTGTTCGCGAATGGGTGTGTGTGATTATTGTCTTTACTACAAAACAAACATAAACAGCAGCCAGGGAAATCCGTATGTTTGTCACTTTTCTTTTAGGGGTGGGGGAGGGGGTGTTTATTGGGTTCAATTAATCCCAAGTAGGGGGTGGGAGAAATATTGTAGTCTCAACGATCCCAAATGGATTCTGTTGCCGAGGGCTCATAATACTATAGGCTCGGAAAAGCAGCATTTTCGATTGAAATTTAACGTCTATACTTTTTCAACGTACGGAAATCGTGATCACTGAAGCGTCTCCGCTTGGCCCCCGAAGCACCCAATCGGAAGATAGCCCATTGTTAGGCTTCCAACCTAGGATGCTATGCGCCGGCCTTAAGAGGCGGGGTCCGTTCGCTCAATCTGCACTCAGTTGTGATCACCGTTCATCAAACCATACCCTTGACCATGGCGCGCACCAAGCAGACGGCAAGAAAGAGCACCGGGGGAAAGCCCCCAGGAAGCAGTTGGCCACCAAGGCGGCCCGCAAGAGCGCACCGGCGACTGGCGGTGTCAAGAAACCCCATCGGTACCGACCGGGAACCGTCGCCCTCCGTGAGATTCGCCGCTACCAGAAGAGCACCGAACTGCTGATCCGAAAGCTGCCATTCCAGAGACTTGTGCGTGAAATTGCACAGGATTTCAAAACTGAACTGCGATTCCAGAGTTCTGCCGTCATGGCATTGCAAGAAGCGAGCGAAGCTTACCTCGTCGGCCTCTTCGAAGACACCAACCTGTGCGCCATTCACGCCAAGAGGGTCACCATCATGCCCAAGGACATCCAGTTGGCCCGCCGAATTCGGGGTGAACGAGCTTGAGCACGTTGTGTGCGCAAAAAGAAATAAAACTAACGGCTCTTTTCAGAGCCACTACTTCTTCAAAGAGAGATTAAGTCCAATCCCTGAGTTTTCCTTCAAATAAAGAATAAAGGGCCGTTGATTTTTTTCCGAATTATTATTGTTGATATTCTGTCCAAATACATTCCACTTTTTGGGTTCTATACGTATGCCTCATCCGAAACGTGTTCCAGGCAAAATTGAATTGTTATGGGCATGGTAATAATGATATATATTTCCTATCTGTTTTGACAATTACAGGTACTCGTTCTCTTATTTTCGTCGGTTTTGCGTTACATTGTATGATTCATTATAAATGGATGGTGCATAAGGGGGAAACAACATTTAAAGAAGTATTGGTGCACTACGACATATTAATTCGCCCTCCGCTGGAGATGACTTTATTATTTCCCAGAAATTCAGTAGACAATAATATTTAAGAAGGACACTTATACACGTGTCAGTCTGAGAAAAAGGCTAAAAATACCCTTGCCGGGAGGGGGGGGGGGGTCGTGCCGTGCGTGCATTGTATAACTATGCACGCATACCGCTTTCTTCACGCATGGGTAAGCGGTCACTGGCGGGAAAGTGGACGATGCATGGGTGGTCAGAATCCAAGCTGTGCACAATAAAAGCCGGCCAAGACGTGCTGGTCTTTCATTCGATCTCACGATCCGATACATTCCAAGTCCTCCAATATGGCTCCCAAAGTTAGCGGAAAAGGTCAGAAGAAGGCCGGAAATACTAAGGGTCCGGTTAGCGCAAACAAAAAGAGGCACCGGCGTCGCAAGGAGAGCTACGGCATCTACATCTACAAAGTGATGAAACAGGTGCACCCCGACACCGGAATCTCGAGCAAGGCAATGAGCATCATGAACAGCTTTGTCAACGACGTGTTTGAGCGCATCGCCAGCGAATCTTCTCGCCTCGCTCTCTACAACAAGAAGTCCACCATCACAAGCCGTGAAGTGCAGACAGCAGTACGCCTACTTCTTCCCGGGGAGCTTGCTAAGCATGCAGTCAGCGAAGGCACCAAGGCCGTCACCAAGTACACGACTTCAAAATAGAAATTTTGAAGGCTTCAAAACCAAACGGCTCTTTTCAGAGCCAACACAGTTTCCAAAAAGAGATTTGCCAGTCAGCTCAGTTCGCCCGATCAGCCCATTTCTTAGGTTTTACAACTAACCTTTTTTTAATTCTGTTGTGTCCCTTTCACTCTCTCTCTTTTTTTTTTTAATATTCTTTTACCCTTCGTGAGGCGAGGGGAGGTAATGCGATTAAAGTTAATCCCTGAGTCTTGTCGTCGTCGTAAACACATAATTTAATTTATGCCACAGCCTTTGTCAATTGGTCATTTCTTTCAATCTCCGGACGAGTGCTTGCATTTTGTTGAGTGGGTTACTATTAAAAAATAAATTAGGATTTCGTCTGTGGGATGTTACAAATATCTAGCAAGAAACCGAGGCCAGTTTTAACCGCCGCGTGAGAGCAACGAATCACTGCCATTGTGCGGAGGCTGGTCGAAAGATCATGGGACTTCTTCGGCGGAATAACAATAAAACGTCTTAAAATGGAGGTAAGAATGTTGCATGTTTCTGTGTTTTATCTAGTGATTCCATTACTTTGAACGACGATGACACAGTTGTAATTTTTTGTTCCCTCGTCCCCCGCGTCCAAAATGGATGCGGTGCACCCAACCGTGCGACGGGCACGCCCGTGTCGCGTGATTGGCTACTTGGCACGCTTCAGCCAATCCACCAGAACGCTATAACTAGTGTCGTGTTTTCCAAGTGGGTTCATTCACACACCACCTTTACTGCAGAGTACATTCATCTTCTGTCACTATACTGTCAAGATGACTGGGCGAGGAAAGAGCGGCAAAGCAAGAAGCAAGGCCAAGAGCAGGTCCTCCAGGGCGGGACTCCAGTTCCCCGTGGGTCGTGTTCACAGATTTCTGCGTAAGGGCAACTACGCCCAGCGTGTCGGTGCCGGTGCACCGGTCTACCTTGCGGCAGTGATGGAGTACCTTACCGCGGAGATCTTGGAACTGGCCGGAAACGCTGCACGAGACAACAAGAAGACGAGAATTAATCCCCGCCATCTGCAGCTTGCTATACGCAACGACGAGGAGTTGAACAAGTTGATGAGCGGAGTTACCATCGCGCAGGGTGGTGTCCTTCCCAACATCCAGCAAGTTCTTCTGCCCAAGAAGACCGCCAAAGTGTCAAAGTAAAGAAAAGAACTTACTTTGCATCCACAAACCCAAAAGGCTCTTTTCAGAGCCACCACAACCTTCAAAAAAGAGATTTGTCGCTGCCTGTCTAACTCCACCTCTACCTTCACTCATAGCCGAAATCAATTTCTCTATTTTTTTTTATAAACAATAGAACACTGTTCCAGATAGAATTCCCACTGTGTCCTTTAACGTATGTGACCGGCCGGCCGGCTGAGTACATTAGCCATACATGTATGTATATGTATTGTCTTAAATGTTGCCTCATGTAGAATGTGAATGACTTATTCACCAAAGGTTACAAAAATGGACAAATAATGGTGCGTTGACATTTGATTCCCGTTTGTTTCTTTTCTTTCTTTCTCTCTTCAATTAACTCCCCGCGGGACCGCATTGATATTGATACATAAGTATTATAAGCGCAAATGCAAACGGTATGACGAATGTTTTCTTTTCTTTCGAATTTTCTTCTTATAACTTCATGACGAAATAAACAATAAATCAATGAAATAAAATAGTAATTATTACAAAAAGGGGAAATAAGTAAGTGAAAAAATAACAAAACAAAAAACAATAACCAAGCAATTAAAGGAAAGCGGCAGGCTGGGACTCGAACCCACGATCTATTACTTTCTACATGTGCTCTCTAACCACTCGGCCACGGAGCTTACTGACAAACTGAAGTATTTCCCCGCCCCTAATGTGGGACCCATTGGCAGGGCCTGAGAAATACCCAGATGGGAAACGCCGAGGCGCGATGACCGGGAGTGTTGAAGGGCGCCATCTATTGATATGCTTGTCCCGGTACATCGTACGTACGGCATTTAGTGCCGACGCTCTCGCTCACTGATGCATTGATCCCATTTTTTGTCTGGATTAATTTTTTCAACAAGATTTTTGGTGAAATATGATCGAGGTGTATGAAAATGCATGATAGAAATATTTTTAAGAATGTATATGTCTCTGTTAATCTGAGAAAGCCGGAGATTTCTTGCTCATCTCTCTCTCCCCGGGTTTCGTTGAGTTGCGGTGGACGCGCAGGAGTCTTCTTTTTGTTTTCACACCAGGAAACAAAAAAAGGCAAAAATAAATAATAAGAAGAACAATAGCAAACAGTATTTCAAGACGAATAATCCCTTTCCGCGCTATTGTTTTAATATTAATCGTTATCGCTTCTCGGCCTTTTGGCTAAGATCATGTGTAGTATCTGTTCTTTTCAGCTTAATATCTGAAACGCTGTTCATTGAACAGCCAGTATATTAAACTGATTTTTGGATTTGGGCCGTGGAATAGAGGCTTGCCTCGTCCCGGCCACGGGTTGGCCCGGTATAGCAGTACATCCGGGATTCGGCCCACTCCCTTCGGGGAACATCAATTAATACAAAAACAGGTTCTGACTACGGTGCCCCGTCGTTAAAGGTTCGTTTTCTTTTGACGTTTTGGTGACAGGGCTTTCACATTGAATTACGGTAAATATTAGTAAGTGTGTAAAGTCTTGTTAAATTATGATGTTGGCGTTTCCATTGATTTCCGTTCAAGGCGTAAATAAAAAAAAAAAAAAAAAAAAAAAAAAGGCTTGGCCACGACCCCTCTGTGTCTGGTTATAAATGTATTGTTTGAGTCTCGTTGCAATATGTTTCTAGGCATCTTCTTCCTTTTCTTATTTGTTATCCCTTTTCCCCCTTGTTTTGCTTCTGATTTGTTTGTTTCCCAGGATGAGTGCTCCTGCCACGATTGGTCGCCAGAGGGCGCCGTAACAGTTGATGGCTTCGCATGCTCATATCGCGTCCGCGCATGTCCTATAAGTTGCCTCGCCGGGGCTGGGATGGCCATTGAATCATCTACAACCGACTGAGGAGACACAAACATGTCTGGCCGTGGCAAAGGAGGAAAGGGACTAGGCAAAGGGGGTGCCAAGCGACACCGCAAGGTTCTCCGAGATAACATCCAGGGAATCACTAAACCAGCCATTCGTCGGCTGGCCCGCCGCGGAGGAGTCAAGCGTATCTCCGGGCTCATCTACGAAGAAACCCGCGGAGTCCTCAAGGTTTTCCTGGAGAACGTTATCCGCGATGCAGTCACCTACTGCGAGCACGCCAAGAGGAAGACTGTCACTGCAATGGACGTGGTGTATGCGCTGAAGAGACAGGGACGCACGCTGTACGGCTTCGGCGGCTAGACACCATATCCAAAAATCAAACCGAACGGCTCTTTTCAGAGCCACCACTATTTCAAAAAAGAGATTGAATCTTGATTTTACTCGATTTCACTTGTCCTTGTCATGTGTGTTCTTAGAGTTGCTTTTCCCCTCCCTATTTCCACTGTAAAACATGTCTGGTCTCCATTTTTTTGTCAAAGTCGATTAAGTAATAATTACTGGGTGCTCGTCTCAGGATATAGCGGGGAACGTATAGAGGGATCCGTGACATTTTGTTCGCGAATGGGTGTGTGTGATTATTGTCTTTATTACAAAACAAACATAAACAGCAGCCAATTTTGTTCGCGAATGGGTGTGTGTGATTATTGTCTTTACTACAAAACAAACATAAACAGCAGCCAGGGAAATCCGTATGTTTGTCACTTTTCTTTTAGGGGTGGGGGAGGGGGTGTTTATTGGGGTTCAATTAATCCCAAGTAGGGGGTGGGAGAAATATTGTAGTCTCAACGATCCCAAATGGATTCTGTTGCCGAGGGCTCATAATACTATAGGCTCGGAAAAGCAGCATTTTCGATTGAAATTTAACGTCTATACTTTTTCAACGTACGGAAATCGTGATCACTGAAGCGTCTCCGCTTGGCCCCCGAAGCACCCAATCGGAAGATAGCCCATTGTTAGGCTTCCAACCTAGGATGCTATGCGCCGGCCTTAAGAGGCGGGGTCCGTTCGCTCAATCTGCACTCAGTTGTGATCACCGTTCATCAAACCATACCCTTGACCATGGCGCGCACCAAGCAGACGGCAAGAAAGAGCACCGGGGGAAAGCCCCCAGGAAGCAGTTGGCCACCAAGGCGGCCCGCAAGAGCGCACCGGCGACTGGCGGTGTCAAGAAACCCCATCGGTACCGACCGGGAACCGTCGCCCTCCGTGAGATTCGCCGCTACCAGAAGAGCACCGAACTGCTGATCCGAAAGCTGCCATTCCAGAGACTTGTGCGTGAAATTGCACAGGATTTCAAAACTGAACTGCGATTCCAGAGTTCTGCCGTCATGGCATTGCAAGAAGCGAGCGAAGCTTACCTCGTCGGCCTCTTCGAAGACACCAACCTGTGCGCCATTCACGCCAAGAGGGTCACCATCATGCCCAAGGACATCCAGTTGGCCCGCCGAATTCGGGGTGAACGAGCTTGAGCACGTTGTGTGCGCAAAAAGAAATAAAACTAACGGCTCTTTTCAGAGCCACTACTTCTTCAAAGAGAGATTAAGTCCAATCCCTGAGTTTTCCTTCAAATAAAGAATAAAGGGCCGTTGATTTTTTTCCGAATTATTATTGTTGATATTCTGTCCAAATACATTCCACTTTTTGGGTTCTATACGTATGCCTCATCCGAAACGTGTTCCAGGCAAAATTGAATTGTTATGGGCATGGTAATAATGATATATATTTCCTATCTGTTTTGACAATTACAGGTACTCGTTCTCTTATTTTCGTCGGTTTTGCGTTACATTGTATGATTCATTATAAATGGATGGTGCATAAGGGGGAAACAACATTTAAAGAAGTATTGGTGCACTACGACATATTAATTCGCCCTCCGCTGGAGATGACTTTATTATTTCCCAGAAATTCAGTAGACAATAATATTTAAGAAGGACACTTATACACGTGTCAGTCTGAGAAAAAGGCTAAAAATACCCTTGCCGGGGAGGGGGGGGGGGGGTCGTGCCGTGCGTGCATTGTATAACTATGCACGCATACCGCTTTCTTCACGCATGGGTAAGCGGTCACTGGCGGGAAAGTGGACGATGCATGGGTGGTCAGAATCCAAGCTGTGCACAATAAAAGCCGGCCAAGACGTGCTGGTCTTTCATTCGATCTCACGATCCGATACATTCCAAGTCCTCCAATATGGCTCCCAAAGTTAGCGGAAAAGGTCAGAAGAAGGCCGGAAATACTAAGGGTCCGGTTAGCGCAAACAAAAAGAGGCACCGGCGTCGCAAGGAGAGCTACGGCATCTACATCTACAAAGTGATGAAACAGGTGCACCCCGACACCGGAATCTCGAGCAAGGCAATGAGCATCATGAACAGCTTTGTCAACGACGTGTTTGAGCGCATCGCCAGCGAATCTTCTCGCCTCGCTCTCTACAACAAGAAGTCCACCATCACAAGCCGTGAAGTGCAGACAGCAGTACGCCTACTTCTTCCCGGGGAGCTTGCTAAGCATGCAGTCAGCGAAGGCACCAAGGCCGTCACCAAGTACACGACTTCAAAATAGAAATTTTGAAGGCTTCAAAACCAAACGGCTCTTTTCAGAGCCAACACAGTTTCCAAAAAGAGATTTGCCAGTCAGCTCAGTTCGCCCGATCAGCCCATTTCTTAGGTTTTACAACTAACCTTTTTTTAATTCTGTTGTGTCCCTTTCACTCTCTCTCTTTTTTTTTTTAATATTCTTTTACCCTTCGTGAGGCGAGGGGAGGTAATGCGATTAAAGTTAATCCCTGAGTCTTGTCGTCGTCGTAAACACATAATTTAATTTATGCCACAGCCTTTGTCAATTGGTCATTTCTTTCAATCTCCGGACGAGTGCTTGCATTTTGTTGAGTGGGTTACTATTAAAAAATAAATTAGGATTTCGTCTGTGGGATGTTACAAATATCTAGCAAGAAACCGAGGCCAGTTTTAACCGCCGCGTGAGAGCAACGAATCACTGCCATTGTGCGGAGGCTGGTCGAAAGATCATGGGACTTCTTCGGCGGAATAACAATAAAACGTCTTAAAATGGAGGTAAGAATGTTGCATGTTTCTGTGTTTTATCTAGTGATTCCATTACTTTGAACGACGATGACACAGTTGTAATTTTTTGTTCCCTCGTCCCCCGCGTCCAAAATGGATGCGGTGCACCCAACCGTGCGACGGGCACGCCCGTGTCGCGTGATTGGCTACTTGGCACGCTTCAGCCAATCCACCAGAACGCTATAACTAGTGTCGTGTTTTCCAAGTGGGTTCATTCACACACCACCTTTACTGCAGAGTACATTCATCTTCTGTCACTATACTGTCAAGATGACTGGGCGAGGAAAGAGCGGCAAAGCAAGAAGCAAGGCCAAGAGCAGGTCCTCCAGGGCGGGACTCCAGTTCCCCGTGGGTCGTGTTCACAGATTTCTGCGTAAGGGCAACTACGCCCAGCGTGTCGGTGCCGGTGCACCGGTCTACCTTGCGGCAGTGATGGAGTACCTTACCGCGGAGATCTTGGAACTGGCCGGAAACGCTGCACGAGACAACAAGAAGACGAGAATTAATCCCCGCCATCTGCAGCTTGCTATACGCAACGACGAGGAGTTGAACAAGTTGATGAGCGGAGTTACCATCGCGCAGGGTGGTGTCCTTCCCAACATCCAGCAAGTTCTTCTGCCCAAGAAGACCGCCAAAGTGTCAAAGTAAAGAAAAGAACTTACTTTGCATCCACAAACCCAAAAGGCTCTTTTCAGAGCCACCACAACCTTCAAAAAAGAGATTTGTCGCTGCCTGTCTAACTCCACCTCTACCTTCACTCATAGCCGAAATCAATTTCTCTATTTTTTTTTATAAACAATAGAACACTGTTCCAGATAGAATTCCCACTGTGTCCTTTAACGTATGTGACCGGCCGGCCGGCTGAGTACATTAGCCATACATGTATGTATATGTATTGTCTTAAATGTTGCCTCATGTAGAATGTGAATGACTTATTCACCAAAGGTTACAAAAATGGACAAATAATGGTGCGTTGACATTTGATTCCCGTTTGTTTCTTTTCTTTCTTTCTCTCTTCAATTAACTCCCCGCGGGACCGCATTGATATTGATACATAAGTATTATAAGCGCAAATGCAAACGGTATGACGAATGTTTTCTTTTCTTTCGAATTTTCTTCTTATAACTTCATGACGAAATAAACAATAAATCAATGAAATAAAATAGTAATTATTACAAAAAGGGGAAATAAGTAAGTGAAAAAATAACAAAACAAAAAACAATAACCAAGCAATTAAAGGAAAGCGGCAGGCTGGGACTCGAACCCACGATCTATTACTTTCTACATGTGCTCTCTAACCACTCGGCCACGGAGCTTACTGACAAACTGAAGTATTTCCCCGCCCCTAATGTGGGACCCATTGGCAGGGCCTGAGAAATACCCAGATGGGAAACGCCGAGGCGCGATGACCGGGAGTGTTGAAGGGCGCCATCTATTGATATGCTTGTCCCGGTACATCGTACGTACGGCATTTAGTGCCGACGCTCTCGCTCACTGATGCATTGATCCCATTTTTTGTCTGGATTAATTTTTTCAACAAGATTTTTGGTGAAATATGATCGAGGTGTATGAAAATGCATGATAGAAATATTTTTAAGAATGTATATGTCTCTGTTAATCTGAGAAAGCCGGAGATTTCTTGCTCATCTCTCTCTCCCCGGGTTTCGTTGAGTTGCGGTGGACGCGCAGGAGTCTTCTTTTTGTTTTCACACCAGGAAACAAAAAAAGGCAAAAATAAATAATAAGAAGAACAATAGCAAACAGTATTTCAAGACGAATAATCCCTTTCCGCGCTATTGTTTTAATATTAATCGTTATCGCTTCTCGGCCTTTTGGCTAAGATCATGTGTAGTATCTGTTCTTTTCAGCTTAATATCTGAAACGCTGTTCATTGAACAGCCAGTATATTAAACTGATTTTTGGATTTGGGCCGTGGAATAGAGGCTTGCCTCGTCCCGGCCACGGGTTGGCCCGGTATAGCAGTACATCCGGGATTCGGCCCACTCCCTTCGGGGAACATCAATTAATACAAAAACAGGTTCTGACTACGGTGCCCCGTCGTTAAAGGTTCGTTTTCTTTTGACGTTTTGGTGACAGGGCTTTCACATTGAATTACGGTAAATATTAGTAAGTGTGTAAAGTCTTGTTAAATTATGATGTTGGCGTTTCCATTGATTTCCGTTCAAGGCGTAAATAAAAAAAAAAAAAAAAAAAAAAAAAAAGGCTTGGCCACGACCCCTCTGTGTCTGGTTATAAATGTATTGTTTGAGTCTCGTTGCAATATGTTTCTAGGCATCTTCTTCCTTTTCTTATTTGTTATCCCTTTTCCCCCTTGTTTTGCTTCTGATTTGTTTGTTTCCCAGGATGAGTGCTCCTGCCACGATTGGTCGCCAGAGGGCGCCGTAACAGTTGATGGCTTCGCATGCTCATATCGCGTCCGCGCATGTCCTATAAGTTGCCTCGCCGGGGCTGGGATGGCCATTGAATCATCTACAACCGACTGAGGAGACACAAACATGTCTGGCCGTGGCAAAGGAGGAAAGGGACTAGGCAAAGGGGGTGCCAAGCGACACCGCAAGGTTCTCCGAGATAACATCCAGGGAATCACTAAACCAGCCATTCGTCGGCTGGCCCGCCGCGGAGGAGTCAAGCGTATCTCCGGGCTCATCTACGAAGAAACCCGCGGAGTCCTCAAGGTTTTCCTGGAGAACGTTATCCGCGATGCAGTCACCTACTGCGAGCACGCCAAGAGGAAGACTGTCACTGCAATGGACGTGGTGTATGCGCTGAAGAGACAGGGACGCACGCTGTACGGCTTCGGCGGCTAGACACCATATCCAAAAATCAAACCGAACGGCTCTTTTCAGAGCCACCACTATTTCAAAAAAGAGATTGAATCTTGATTTTACTCGATTTCACTTGTCCTTGTCATGTGTGTTCTTAGAGTTGCTTTTCCCCTCCCTATTTCCACTGTAAAACATGTCTGGTCTCCATTTTTTTGTCAAAGTCGATTAAGTAATAATTACTGGGTGCTCGTCTCAGGATATAGCGGGGAACGTATAGAGGGATCCGTGACATTTTGTTCGCGAATGGGTGTGTGTGATTATTGTCTTTATTACAAAACAAACATAAACAGCAGCCAATTTTGTTCGCGAATGGGTGTGTGTGATTATTGTCTTTACTACAAAACAAACATAAACAGCAGCCAGGGAAATCCGTATGTTTGTCACTTTTCTTTTAGGGGTGGGGGAGGGGGTGTTTATTGGGGTTCAATTAATCCCAAGTAGGGGGTGGGAGAAATATTGTAGTCTCAACGATCCCAAATGGATTCTGTTGCCGAGGGCTCATAATACTATAGGCTCGGAAAAGCAGCATTTTCGATTGAAATTTAACGTCTATACTTTTTCAACGTACGGAAATCGTGATCACTGAAGCGTCTCCGCTTGGCCCCCGAAGCACCCAATCGGAAGATAGCCCATTGTTAGGCTTCCAACCTAGGATGCTATGCGCCGGCCTTAAGAGGCGGGGTCCGTTCGCTCAATCTGCACTCAGTTGTGATCACCGTTCATCAAACCATACCCTTGACCATGGCGCGCACCAAGCAGACGGCAAGAAAGAGCACCGGGGGGAAAGCCCCCAGGAAGCAGTTGGCCACCAAGGCGGCCCGCAAGAGCGCACCGGCGACTGGCGGTGTCAAGAAACCCCATCGGTACCGACCGGGAACCGTCGCCCTCCGTGAGATTCGCCGCTACCAGAAGAGCACCGAACTGCTGATCCGAAAGCTGCCATTCCAGAGACTTGTGCGTGAAATTGCACAGGATTTCAAAACTGAACTGCGATTCCAGAGTTCTGCCGTCATGGCATTGCAAGAAGCGAGCGAAGCTTACCTCGTCGGCCTCTTCGAAGACACCAACCTGTGCGCCATTCACGCCAAGAGGGTCACCATCATGCCCAAGGACATCCAGTTGGCCCGCCGAATTCGGGGTGAACGAGCTTGAGCACGTTGTGTGCGCAAAAAGAAATAAAACTAACGGCTCTTTTCAGAGCCACTACTTCTTCAAAGAGAGATTAAGTCCAATCCCTGAGTTTTCCTTCAAATAAAGAATAAAGGGCCGTTGATTTTTTTCCGAATTATTATTGTTGATATTCTGTCCAAATACATTCCACTTTTTGGGTTCTATACGTATGCCTCATCCGAAACGTGTTCCAGGCAAAATTGAATTGTTATGGGCATGGTAATAATGATATATATTTCCTATCTGTTTTGACAATTACAGGTACTCGTTCTCTTATTTTCGTCGGTTTTGCGTTACATTGTATGATTCATTATAAATGGATGGTGCATAAGGGGGAAACAACATTTAAAGAAGTATTGGTGCACTACGACATATTAATTCGCCCTCCGCTGGAGATGACTTTATTATTTCCCAGAAATTCAGTAGACAATAATATTTAAGAAGGACACTTATACACGTGTCAGTCTGAGAAAAAGGCTAAAAATACCCTTGCCGGGGAGGGGGGGGGGGGTCGTGCCGTGCGTGCATTGTATAACTATGCACGCATACCGCTTTCTTCACGCATGGGTAAGCGGTCACTGGCGGGAAAGTGGACGATGCATGGGTGGTCAGAATCCAAGCTGTGCACAATAAAAGCCGGCCAAGACGTGCTGGTCTTTCATTCGATCTCACGATCCGATACATTCCAAGTCCTCCAATATGGCTCCCAAAGTTAGCGGAAAAGGTCAGAAGAAGGCCGGAAATACTAAGGGTCCGGTTAGCGCAAACAAAAAGAGGCACCGGCGTCGCAAGGAGAGCTACGGCATCTACATCTACAAAGTGATGAAACAGGTGCACCCCGACACCGGAATCTCGAGCAAGGCAATGAGCATCATGAACAGCTTTGTCAACGACGTGTTTGAGCGCATCGCCAGCGAATCTTCTCGCCTCGCTCTCTACAACAAGAAGTCCACCATCACAAGCCGTGAAGTGCAGACAGCAGTACGCCTACTTCTTCCCGGGGAGCTTGCTAAGCATGCAGTCAGCGAAGGCACCAAGGCCGTCACCAAGTACACGACTTCAAAATAGAAATTTTGAAGGCTTCAAAACCAAACGGCTCTTTTCAGAGCCAACACAGTTTCCAAAAAGAGATTTGCCAGTCAGCTCAGTTCGCCCGATCAGCCCATTTCTTAGGTTTTACAACTAACCTTTTTTTAATTCTGTTGTGTCCCTTTCACTCTCTCTCTTTTTTTTTTTAATATTCTTTTACCCTTCGTGAGGCGAGGGGAGGTAATGCGATTAAAGTTAATCCCTGAGTCTTGTCGTCGTCGTAAACACATAATTTAATTTATGCCACAGCCTTTGTCAATTGGTCATTTCTTTCAATCTCCGGACGAGTGCTTGCATTTTGTTGAGTGGGTTACTATTAAAAAATAAATTAGGATTTCGTCTGTGGGATGTTACAAATATCTAGCAAGAAACCGAGGCCAGTTTTAACCGCCGCGTGAGAGCAACGAATCACTGCCATTGTGCGGAGGCTGGTCGAAAGATCATGGGACTTCTTCGGCGGAATAACAATAAAACGTCTTAAAATGGAGGTAAGAATGTTGCATGTTTCTGTGTTTTATCTAGTGATTCCATTACTTTGAACGACGATGACACAGTTGTAATTTTTTGTTCCCTCGTCCCCCGCGTCCAAAATGGATGCGGTGCACCCAACCGTGCGACGGGCACGCCCGTGTCGCGTGATTGGCTACTTGGCACGCTTCAGCCAATCCACCAGAACGCTATAACTAGTGTCGTGTTTTCCAAGTGGGTTCATTCACACACCACCTTTACTGCAGAGTACATTCATCTTCTGTCACTATACTGTCAAGATGACTGGGCGAGGAAAGAGCGGCAAAGCAAGAAGCAAGGCCAAGAGCAGGTCCTCCAGGGCGGGACTCCAGTTCCCCGTGGGTCGTGTTCACAGATTTCTGCGTAAGGGCAACTACGCCCAGCGTGTCGGTGCCGGTGCACCGGTCTACCTTGCGGCAGTGATGGAGTACCTTACCGCGGAGATCTTGGAACTGGCCGGAAACGCTGCACGAGACAACAAGAAGACGAGAATTAATCCCCGCCATCTGCAGCTTGCTATACGCAACGACGAGGAGTTGAACAAGTTGATGAGCGGAGTTACCATCGCGCAGGGTGGTGTCCTTCCCAACATCCAGCAAGTTCTTCTGCCCAAGAAGACCGCCAAAGTGTCAAAGTAAAGAAAAGAACTTACTTTGCATCCACAAACCCAAAAGGCTCTTTTCAGAGCCACCACAACCTTCAAAAAAGAGATTTGTCGCTGCCTGTCTAACTCCACCTCTACCTTCACTCATAGCCGAAATCAATTTCTCTATTTTTTTTTATAAACAATAGAACACTGTTCCAGATAGAATTCCCACTGTGTCCTTTAACGTATGTGACCGGCCGGCCGGCTGAGTACATTAGCCATACATGTATGTATATGTATTGTCTTAAATGTTGCCTCATGTAGAATGTGAATGACTTATTCACCAAAGGTTACAAAAATGGACAAATAATGGTGCGTTGACATTTGATTCCCGTTTGTTTCTTTTCTTTCTTTCTCTCTTCAATTAACTCCCCGCGGGACCGCATTGATATTGATACATAAGTATTATAAGCGCAAATGCAAACGGTATGACGAATGTTTTCTTTTCTTTCGAATTTTCTTCTTATAACTTCATGACGAAATAAACAATAAATCAATGAAATAAAATAGTAATTATTACAAAAAGGGGAAATAAGTAAGTGAAAAAATAACAAAACAAAAAACAATAACCAAGCAATTAAAGGAAAGCGGCAGGCTGGGACTCGAACCCACGATCTATTACTTTCTACATGTGCTCTCTAACCACTCGGCCACGGAGCTTACTGACAAACTGAAGTATTTCCCCGCCCCTAATGTGGGACCCATTGGCAGGGCCTGAGAAATACCCAGATGGGAAACGCCGAGGCGCGATGACCGGGAGTGTTGAAGGGCGCCATCTATTGATATGCTTGTCCCGGTACATCGTACGTACGGCATTTAGTGCCGACGCTCTCGCTCACTGATGCATTGATCCCATTTTTTGTCTGGATTAATTTTTTCAACAAGATTTTTGGTGAAATATGATCGAGGTGTATGAAAATGCATGATAGAAATATTTTTAAGAATGTATATGTCTCTGTTAATCTGAGAAAGCCGGAGATTTCTTGCTCATCTCTCTCTCCCCGGGTTTCGTTGAGTTGCGGTGGACGCGCAGGAGTCTTCTTTTTGTTTTCACACCAGGAAACAAAAAAAGGCAAAAATAAATAATAAGAAGAACAATAGCAAACAGTATTTCAAGACGAATAATCCCTTTCCGCGCTATTGTTTTAATATTAATCGTTATCGCTTCTCGGCCTTTTGGCTAAGATCATGTGTAGTATCTGTTCTTTTCAGCTTAATATCTGAAACGCTGTTCATTGAACAGCCAGTATATTAAACTGATTTTTGGATTTGGGCCGTGGAATAGAGGCTTGCCTCGTCCCGGCCACGGGTTGGCCCGGTATAGCAGTACATCCGGGATTCGGCCCACTCCCTTCGGGGAACATCAATTAATACAAAAACAGGTTCTGACTACGGTGCCCCGTCGTTAAAGGTTCGTTTTCTTTTGACGTTTTGGTGACAGGGCTTTCACATTGAATTACGGTAAATATTAGTAAGTGTGTAAAGTCTTGTTAAATTATGATGTTGGCGTTTCCATTGATTTCCGTTCAAGGCGTAAATAAAAAAAAAAAAAAAAAAAAAAAAAAAGGCTTGGCCACGACCCCTCTGTGTCTGGTTATAAATGTATTGTTTGAGTCTCGTTGCAATATGTTTCTAGGCATCTTCTTCCTTTTCTTATTTGTTATCCCTTTTCCCCCTTGTTTTGCTTCTGATTTGTTTGTTTCCCAGGATGAGTGCTCCTGCCACGATTGGTCGCCAGAGGGCGCCGTAACAGTTGATGGCTTCGCATGCTCATATCGCGTCCGCGCATGTCCTATAAGTTGCCTCGCCGGGGCTGGGATGGCCATTGAATCATCTACAACCGACTGAGGAGACACAAACATGTCTGGCCGTGGCAAAGGAGGAAAGGGACTAGGCAAAGGGGGTGCCAAGCGACACCGCAAGGTTCTCCGAGATAACATCCAGGGAATCACTAAACCAGCCATTCGTCGGCTGGCCCGCCGCGGAGGAGTCAAGCGTATCTCCGGGCTCATCTACGAAGAAACCCGCGGAGTCCTCAAGGTTTTCCTGGAGAACGTTATCCGCGATGCAGTCACCTACTGCGAGCACGCCAAGAGGAAGACTGTCACTGCAATGGACGTGGTGTATGCGCTGAAGAGACAGGGACGCACGCTGTACGGCTTCGGCGGCTAGACACCATATCCAAAAATCAAACCGAACGGCTCTTTTCAGAGCCACCACTATTTCAAAAAAGAGATTGAATCTTGATTTTACTCGATTTCACTTGTCCTTGTCATGTGTGTTCTTAGAGTTGCTTTTCCCCTCCCTATTTCCACTGTAAAACATGTCTGGTCTCCATTTTTTTGTCAAAGTCGATTAAGTAATAATTACTGGGTGCTCGTCTCAGGATATAGCGGGGAACGTATAGAGGGATCCGTGACATTTTGTTCGCGAATGGGTGTGTGTGATTATTGTCTTTATTACAAAACAAACATAAACAGCAGCCAATTTTGTTCGCGAATGGGTGTGTGTGATTATTGTCTTTACTACAAAACAAACATAAACAGCAGCCAGGGAAATCCGTATGTTTGTCACTTTTCTTTTAGGGGTGGGGGAGGGGGTGTTTATTGGGGTTCAATTAATCCCAAGTAGGGGGTGGGAGAAATATTGTAGTCTCAACGATCCCAAATGGATTCTGTTGCCGAGGGCTCATAATACTATAGGCTCGGAAAAGCAGCATTTTCGATTGAAATTTAACGTCTATACTTTTTCAACGTACGGAAATCGTGATCACTGAAGCGTCTCCGCTTGGCCCCCGAAGCACCCAATCGGAAGATAGCCCATTGTTAGGCTTCCAACCTAGGATGCTATGCGCCGGCCTTAAGAGGCGGGGTCCGTTCGCTCAATCTGCACTCAGTTGTGATCACCGTTCATCAAACCATACCCTTGACCATGGCGCGCACCAAGCAGACGGCAAGAAAGAGCACCGGGGGGAAAGCCCCCAGGAAGCAGTTGGCCACCAAGGCGGCCCGCAAGAGCGCACCGGCGACTGGCGGTGTCAAGAAACCCCATCGGTACCGACCGGGAACCGTCGCCCTCCGTGAGATTCGCCGCTACCAGAAGAGCACCGAACTGCTGATCCGAAAGCTGCCATTCCAGAGACTTGTGCGTGAAATTGCACAGGATTTCAAAACTGAACTGCGATTCCAGAGTTCTGCCGTCATGGCATTGCAAGAAGCGAGCGAAGCTTACCTCGTCGGCCTCTTCGAAGACACCAACCTGTGCGCCATTCACGCCAAGAGGGTCACCATCATGCCCAAGGACATCCAGTTGGCCCGCCGAATTCGGGGTGAACGAGCTTGAGCACGTTGTGTGCGCAAAAAGAAATAAAACTAACGGCTCTTTTCAGAGCCACTACTTCTTCAAAGAGAGATTAAGTCCAATCCCTGAGTTTTCCTTCAAATAAAGAATAAAGGGCCGTTGATTTTTTTCCGAATTATTATTGTTGATATTCTGTCCAAATACATTCCACTTTTTGGGTTCTATACGTATGCCTCATCCGAAACGTGTTCCAGGCAAAATTGAATTGTTATGGGCATGGTAATAATGATATATATTTCCTATCTGTTTTGACAATTACAGGTACTCGTTCTCTTATTTTCGTCGGTTTTGCGTTACATTGTATGATTCATTATAAATGGATGGTGCATAAGGGGGAAACAACATTTAAAGAAGTATTGGTGCACTACGACATATTAATTCGCCCTCCGCTGGAGATGACTTTATTATTTCCCAGAAATTCAGTAGACAATAATATTTAAGAAGGACACTTATACACGTGTCAGTCTGAGAAAAAGGCTAAAAATACCCTTGCCGGGGAGGGGGGGGGGGGTCGTGCCGTGCGTGCATTGTATAACTATGCACGCATACCGCTTTCTTCACGCATGGGTAAGCGGTCACTGGCGGGAAAGTGGACGATGCATGGGTGGTCAGAATCCAAGCTGTGCACAATAAAAGCCGGCCAAGACGTGCTGGTCTTTCATTCGATCTCACGATCCGATACATTCCAAGTCCTCCAATATGGCTCCCAAAGTTAGCGGAAAAGGTCAGAAGAAGGCCGGAAATACTAAGGGTCCGGTTAGCGCAAACAAAAAGAGGCACCGGCGTCGCAAGGAGAGCTACGGCATCTACATCTACAAAGTGATGAAACAGGTGCACCCCGACACCGGAATCTCGAGCAAGGCAATGAGCATCATGAACAGCTTTGTCAACGACGTGTTTGAGCGCATCGCCAGCGAATCTTCTCGCCTCGCTCTCTACAACAAGAAGTCCACCATCACAAGCCGTGAAGTGCAGACAGCAGTACGCCTACTTCTTCCCGGGGAGCTTGCTAAGCATGCAGTCAGCGAAGGCACCAAGGCCGTCACCAAGTACACGACTTCAAAATAGAAATTTTGAAGGCTTCAAAACCAAACGGCTCTTTTCAGAGCCAACACAGTTTCCAAAAAGAGATTTGCCAGTCAGCTCAGTTCGCCCGATCAGCCCATTTCTTAGGTTTTACAACTAACCTTTTTTTAATTCTGTTGTGTCCCTTTCACTCTCTCTCTTTTTTTTTTTAATATTCTTTTACCCTTCGTGAGGCGAGGGGAGGTAATGCGATTAAAGTTAATCCCTGAGTCTTGTCGTCGTCGTAAACACATAATTTAATTTATGCCACAGCCTTTGTCAATTGGTCATTTCTTTCAATCTCCGGACGAGTGCTTGCATTTTGTTGAGTGGGTTACTATTAAAAAATAAATTAGGATTTCGTCTGTGGGATGTTACAAATATCTAGCAAGAAACCGAGGCCAGTTTTAACCGCCGCGTGAGAGCAACGAATCACTGCCATTGTGCGGAGGCTGGTCGAAAGATCATGGGACTTCTTCGGCGGAATAACAATAAAACGTCTTAAAATGGAGGTAAGAATGTTGCATGTTTCTGTGTTTTATCTAGTGATTCCATTACTTTGAACGACGATGACACAGTTGTAATTTTTTGTTCCCTCGTCCCCCGCGTCCAAAATGGATGCGGTGCACCCAACCGTGCGACGGGCACGCCCGTGTCGCGTGATTGGCTACTTGGCACGCTTCAGCCAATCCACCAGAACGCTATAACTAGTGTCGTGTTTTCCAAGTGGGTTCATTCACACACCACCTTTACTGCAGAGTACATTCATCTTCTGTCACTATACTGTCAAGATGACTGGGCGAGGAAAGAGCGGCAAAGCAAGAAGCAAGGCCAAGAGCAGGTCCTCCAGGGCGGGACTCCAGTTCCCCGTGGGTCGTGTTCACAGATTTCTGCGTAAGGGCAACTACGCCCAGCGTGTCGGTGCCGGTGCACCGGTCTACCTTGCGGCAGTGATGGAGTACCTTACCGCGGAGATCTTGGAACTGGCCGGAAACGCTGCACGAGACAACAAGAAGACGAGAATTAATCCCCGCCATCTGCAGCTTGCTATACGCAACGACGAGGAGTTGAACAAGTTGATGAGCGGAGTTACCATCGCGCAGGGTGGTGTCCTTCCCAACATCCAGCAAGTTCTTCTGCCCAAGAAGACCGCCAAAGTGTCAAAGTAAAGAAAAGAACTTACTTTGCATCCACAAACCCAAAAGGCTCTTTTCAGAGCCACCACAACCTTCAAAAAAGAGATTTGTCGCTGCCTGTCTAACTCCACCTCTACCTTCACTCATAGCCGAAATCAATTTCTCTATTTTTTTTTATAAACAATAGAACACTGTTCCAGATAGAATTCCCACTGTGTCCTTTAACGTATGTGACCGGCCGGCCGGCTGAGTACATTAGCCATACATGTATGTATATGTATTGTCTTAAATGTTGCCTCATGTAGAATGTGAATGACTTATTCACCAAAGGTTACAAAAATGGACAAATAATGGTGCGTTGACATTTGATTCCCGTTTGTTTCTTTTCTTTCTTTCTCTCTTCAATTAACTCCCCGCGGGACCGCATTGATATTGATACATAAGTATTATAAGCGCAAATGCAAACGGTATGACGAATGTTTTCTTTTCTTTCGAATTTTCTTCTTATAACTTCATGACGAAATAAACAATAAATCAATGAAATAAAATAGTAATTATTACAAAAAGGGGAAATAAGTAAGTGAAAAAATAACAAAACAAAAAACAATAACCAAGCAATTAAAGGAAAGCGGCAGGCTGGGACTCGAACCCACGATCTATTACTTTCTACATGTGCTCTCTAACCACTCGGCCACGGAGCTTACTGACAAACTGAAGTATTTCCCCGCCCCTAATGTGGGACCCATTGGCAGGGCCTGAGAAATACCCAGATGGGAAACGCCGAGGCGCGATGACCGGGAGTGTTGAAGGGCGCCATCTATTGATATGCTTGTCCCGGTACATCGTACGTACGGCATTTAGTGCCGACGCTCTCGCTCACTGATGCATTGATCCCATTTTTTGTCTGGATTAATTTTTTCAACAAGATTTTTGGTGAAATATGATCGAGGTGTATGAAAATGCATGATAGAAATATTTTTAAGAATGTATATGTCTCTGTTAATCTGAGAAAGCCGGAGATTTCTTGCTCATCTCTCTCTCCCCGGGTTTCGTTGAGTTGCGGTGGACGCGCAGGAGTCTTCTTTTTGTTTTCACACCAGGAAACAAAAAAAGGCAAAAATAAATAATAAGAAGAACAATAGCAAACAGTATTTCAAGACGAATAATCCCTTTCCGCGCTATTGTTTTAATATTAATCGTTATCGCTTCTCGGCCTTTTGGCTAAGATCATGTGTAGTATCTGTTCTTTTCAGCTTAATATCTGAAACGCTGTTCATTGAACAGCCAGTATATTAAACTGATTTTTGGATTTGGGCCGTGGAATAGAGGCTTGCCTCGTCCCGGCCACGGGTTGGCCCGGTATAGCAGTACATCCGGGATTCGGCCCACTCCCTTCGGGGAACATCAATTAATACAAAAACAGGTTCTGACTACGGTGCCCCGTCGTTAAAGGTTCGTTTTCTTTTGACGTTTTGGTGACAGGGCTTTCACATTGAATTACGGTAAATATTAGTAAGTGTGTAAAGTCTTGTTAAATTATGATGTTGGCGTTTCCATTGATTTCCGTTCAAGGCGTAAATAAAAAAAAAAAAAAAAAAAAAAAAAAGGCTTGGCCACGACCCCTCTGTGTCTGGTTATAAATGTATTGTTTGAGTCTCGTTGCAATATGTTTCTAGGCATCTTCTTCCTTTTCTTATTTGTTATCCCTTTTCCCCCTTGTTTTGCTTCTGATTTGTTTGTTTCCCAGGATGAGTGCTCCTGCCACGATTGGTCGCCAGAGGGCGCCGTAACAGTTGATGGCTTCGCATGCTCATATCGCGTCCGCGCATGTCCTATAAGTTGCCTCGCCGGGGCTGGGATGGCCATTGAATCATCTACAACCGACTGAGGAGACACAAACATGTCTGGCCGTGGCAAAGGAGGAAAGGGACTAGGCAAAGGGGGTGCCAAGCGACACCGCAAGGTTCTCCGAGATAACATCCAGGGAATCACTAAACCAGCCATTCGTCGGCTGGCCCGCCGCGGAGGAGTCAAGCGTATCTCCGGGCTCATCTACGAAGAAACCCGCGGAGTCCTCAAGGTTTTCCTGGAGAACGTTATCCGCGATGCAGTCACCTACTGCGAGCACGCCAAGAGGAAGACTGTCACTGCAATGGACGTGGTGTATGCGCTGAAGAGACAGGGACGCACGCTGTACGGCTTCGGCGGCTAGACACCATATCCAAAAATCAAACCGAACGGCTCTTTTCAGAGCCACCACTATTTCAAAAAAGAGATTGAATCTTGATTTTACTCGATTTCACTTGTCCTTGTCATGTGTGTTCTTAGAGTTGCTTTTCCCCTCCCTATTTCCACTGTAAAACATGTCTGGTCTCCATTTTTTTGTCAAAGTCGATTAAGTAATAATTACTGGGTGCTCGTCTCAGGATATAGCGGGGAACGTATAGAGGGATCCGTGACATTTTGTTCGCGAATGGGTGTGTGTGATTATTGTCTTTATTACAAAACAAACATAAACAGCAGCCAATTTTGTTCGCGAATGGGTGTGTGTGATTATTGTCTTTACTACAAAACAAACATAAACAGCAGCCAGGGAAATCCGTATGTTTGTCACTTTTCTTTTAGGGGTGGGGGAGGGGGTGTTTATTGGGGTTCAATTAATCCCAAGTAGGGGGTGGGAGAAATATTGTAGTCTCAACGATCCCAAATGGATTCTGTTGCCGAGGGCTCATAATACTATAGGCTCGGAAAAGCAGCATTTTCGATTGAAATTTAACGTCTATACTTTTTCAACGTACGGAAATCGTGATCACTGAAGCGTCTCCGCTTGGCCCCCGAAGCACCCAATCGGAAGATAGCCCATTGTTAGGCTTCCAACCTAGGATGCTATGCGCCGGCCTTAAGAGGCGGGGTCCGTTCGCTCAATCTGCACTCAGTTGTGATCACCGTTCATCAAACCATACCCTTGACCATGGCGCGCACCAAGCAGACGGCAAGAAAGAGCACCGGGGGGAAAGCCCCCAGGAAGCAGTTGGCCACCAAGGCGGCCCGCAAGAGCGCACCGGCGACTGGCGGTGTCAAGAAACCCCATCGGTACCGACCGGGAACCGTCGCCCTCCGTGAGATTCGCCGCTACCAGAAGAGCACCGAACTGCTGATCCGAAAGCTGCCATTCCAGAGACTTGTGCGTGAAATTGCACAGGATTTCAAAACTGAACTGCGATTCCAGAGTTCTGCCGTCATGGCATTGCAAGAAGCGAGCGAAGCTTACCTCGTCGGCCTCTTCGAAGACACCAACCTGTGCGCCATTCACGCCAAGAGGGTCACCATCATGCCCAAGGACATCCAGTTGGCCCGCCGAATTCGGGGTGAACGAGCTTGAGCACGTTGTGTGCGCAAAAAGAAATAAAACTAACGGCTCTTTTCAGAGCCACTACTTCTTCAAAGAGAGATTAAGTCCAATCCCTGAGTTTTCCTTCAAATAAAGAATAAAGGGCCGTTGATTTTTTTCCGAATTATTATTGTTGATATTCTGTCCAAATACATTCCACTTTTTGGGTTCTATACGTATGCCTCATCCGAAACGTGTTCCAGGCAAAATTGAATTGTTATGGGCATGGTAATAATGATATATATTTCCTATCTGTTTTGACAATTACAGGTACTCGTTCTCTTATTTTCGTCGGTTTTGCGTTACATTGTATGATTCATTATAAATGGATGGTGCATAAGGGGGAAACAACATTTAAAGAAGTATTGGTGCACTACGACATATTAATTCGCCCTCCGCTGGAGATGACTTTATTATTTCCCAGAAATTCAGTAGACAATAATATTTAAGAAGGACACTTATACACGTGTCAGTCTGAGAAAAAGGCTAAAAATACCCTTGCCGGGGAGGGGGGGGGGGGTCGTGCCGTGCGTGCATTGTATAACTATGCACGCATACCGCTTTCTTCACGCATGGGTAAGCGGTCACTGGCGGGAAAGTGGACGATGCATGGGTGGTCAGAATCCAAGCTGTGCACAATAAAAGCCGGCCAAGACGTGCTGGTCTTTCATTCGATCTCACGATCCGATACATTCCAAGTCCTCCAATATGGCTCCCAAAGTTAGCGGAAAAGGTCAGAAGAAGGCCGGAAATACTAAGGGTCCGGTTAGCGCAAACAAAAAGAGGCACCGGCGTCGCAAGGAGAGCTACGGCATCTACATCTACAAAGTGATGAAACAGGTGCACCCCGACACCGGAATCTCGAGCAAGGCAATGAGCATCATGAACAGCTTTGTCAACGACGTGTTTGAGCGCATCGCCAGCGAATCTTCTCGCCTCGCTCTCTACAACAAGAAGTCCACCATCACAAGCCGTGAAGTGCAGACAGCAGTACGCCTACTTCTTCCCGGGGAGCTTGCTAAGCATGCAGTCAGCGAAGGCACCAAGGCCGTCACCAAGTACACGACTTCAAAATAGAAATTTTGAAGGCTTCAAAACCAAACGGCTCTTTTCAGAGCCAACACAGTTTCCAAAAAGAGATTTGCCAGTCAGCTCAGTTCGCCCGATCAGCCCATTTCTTAGGTTTTACAACTAACCTTTTTTTAATTCTGTTGTGTCCCTTTCACTCTCTCTCTTTTTTTTTTTAATATTCTTTTACCCTTCGTGAGGCGAGGGGAGGTAATGCGATTAAAGTTAATCCCTGAGTCTTGTCGTCGTCGTAAACACATAATTTAATTTATGCCACAGCCTTTGTCAATTGGTCATTTCTTTCAATCTCCGGACGAGTGCTTGCATTTTGTTGAGTGGGTTACTATTAAAAAATAAATTAGGATTTCGTCTGTGGGATGTTACAAATATCTAGCAAGAAACCGAGGCCAGTTTTAACCGCCGCGTGAGAGCAACGAATCACTGCCATTGTGCGGAGGCTGGTCGAAAGATCATGGGACTTCTTCGGCGGAATAACAATAAAACGTCTTAAAATGGAGGTAAGAATGTTGCATGTTTCTGTGTTTTATCTAGTGATTCCATTACTTTGAACGACGATGACACAGTTGTAATTTTTTGTTCCCTCGTCCCCCGCGTCCAAAATGGATGCGGTGCACCCAACCGTGCGACGGGCACGCCCGTGTCGCGTGATTGGCTACTTGGCACGCTTCAGCCAATCCACCAGAACGCTATAACTAGTGTCGTGTTTTCCAAGTGGGTTCATTCACACACCACCTTTACTGCAGAGTACATTCATCTTCTGTCACTATACTGTCAAGATGACTGGGCGAGGAAAGAGCGGCAAAGCAAGAAGCAAGGCCAAGAGCAGGTCCTCCAGGGCGGGACTCCAGTTCCCCGTGGGTCGTGTTCACAGATTTCTGCGTAAGGGCAACTACGCCCAGCGTGTCGGTGCCGGTGCACCGGTCTACCTTGCGGCAGTGATGGAGTACCTTACCGCGGAGATCTTGGAACTGGCCGGAAACGCTGCACGAGACAACAAGAAGACGAGAATTAATCCCCGCCATCTGCAGCTTGCTATACGCAACGACGAGGAGTTGAACAAGTTGATGAGCGGAGTTACCATCGCGCAGGGTGGTGTCCTTCCCAACATCCAGCAAGTTCTTCTGCCCAAGAAGACCGCCAAAGTGTCAAAGTAAAGAAAAGAACTTACTTTGCATCCACAAACCCAAAAGGCTCTTTTCAGAGCCACCACAACCTTCAAAAAAGAGATTTGTCGCTGCCTGTCTAACTCCACCTCTACCTTCACTCATAGCCGAAATCAATTTCTCTATTTTTTTTTATAAACAATAGAACACTGTTCCAGATAGAATTCCCACTGTGTCCTTTAACGTATGTGACCGGCCGGCCGGCTGAGTACATTAGCCATACATGTATGTATATGTATTGTCTTAAATGTTGCCTCATGTAGAATGTGAATGACTTATTCACCAAAGGTTACAAAAATGGACAAATAATGGTGCGTTGACATTTGATTCCCGTTTGTTTCTTTTCTTTCTTTCTCTCTTCAATTAACTCCCCGCGGGACCGCATTGATATTGATACATAAGTATTATAAGCGCAAATGCAAACGGTATGACGAATGTTTTCTTTTCTTTCGAATTTTCTTCTTATAACTTCATGACGAAATAAACAATAAATCAATGAAATAAAATAGTAATTATTACAAAAAGGGGAAATAAGTAAGTGAAAAAATAACAAAACAAAAAACAATAACCAAGCAATTAAAGGAAAGCGGCAGGCTGGGACTCGAACCCACGATCTATTACTTTCTACATGTGCTCTCTAACCACTCGGCCACGGAGCTTACTGACAAACTGAAGTATTTCCCCGCCCCTAATGTGGGACCCATTGGCAGGGCCTGAGAAATACCCAGATGGGAAACGCCGAGGCGCGATGACCGGGAGTGTTGAAGGGCGCCATCTATTGATATGCTTGTCCCGGTACATCGTACGTACGGCATTTAGTGCCGACGCTCTCGCTCACTGATGCATTGATCCCATTTTTTGTCTGGATTAATTTTTTCAACAAGATTTTTGGTGAAATATGATCGAGGTGTATGAAAATGCATGATAGAAATATTTTTAAGAATGTATATGTCTCTGTTAATCTGAGAAAGCCGGAGATTTCTTGCTCATCTCTCTCTCCCCGGGTTTCGTTGAGTTGCGGTGGACGCGCAGGAGTCTTCTTTTTGTTTTCACACCAGGAAACAAAAAAAGGCAAAAATAAATAATAAGAAGAACAATAGCAAACAGTATTTCAAGACGAATAATCCCTTTCCGCGCTATTGTTTTAATATTAATCGTTATCGCTTCTCGGCCTTTTGGCTAAGATCATGTGTAGTATCTGTTCTTTTCAGCTTAATATCTGAAACGCTGTTCATTGAACAGCCAGTATATTAAACTGATTTTTGGATTTGGGCCGTGGAATAGAGGCTTGCCTCGTCCCGGCCACGGGTTGGCCCGGTATAGCAGTACATCCGGGATTCGGCCCACTCCCTTCGGGGAACATCAATTAATACAAAAACAGGTTCTGACTACGGTGCCCCGTCGTTAAAGGTTCGTTTTCTTTTGACGTTTTGGTGACAGGGCTTTCACATTGAATTACGGTAAATATTAGTAAGTGTGTAAAGTCTTGTTAAATTATGATGTTGGCGTTTCCATTGATTTCCGTTCAAGGCGTAAATAAAAAAAAAAAAAAAAAAAAAAAAAAGGCTTGGCCACGACCCCTCTGTGTCTGGTTATAAATGTATTGTTTGAGTCTCGTTGCAATATGTTTCTAGGCATCTTCTTCCTTTTCTTATTTGTTATCCCTTTTCCCCCTTGTTTTGCTTCTGATTTGTTTGTTTCCCAGGATGAGTGCTCCTGCCACGATTGGTCGCCAGAGGGCGCCGTAACAGTTGATGGCTTCGCATGCTCATATCGCGTCCGCGCATGTCCTATAAGTTGCCTCGCCGGGGCTGGGATGGCCATTGAATCATCTACAACCGACTGAGGAGACACAAACATGTCTGGCCGTGGCAAAGGAGGAAAGGGACTAGGCAAAGGGGGTGCCAAGCGACACCGCAAGGTTCTCCGAGATAACATCCAGGGAATCACTAAACCAGCCATTCGTCGGCTGGCCCGCCGCGGAGGAGTCAAGCGTATCTCCGGGCTCATCTACGAAGAAACCCGCGGAGTCCTCAAGGTTTTCCTGGAGAACGTTATCCGCGATGCAGTCACCTACTGCGAGCACGCCAAGAGGAAGACTGTCACTGCAATGGACGTGGTGTATGCGCTGAAGAGACAGGGACGCACGCTGTACGGCTTCGGCGGCTAGACACCATATCCAAAAATCAAACCGAACGGCTCTTTTCAGAGCCACCACTATTTCAAAAAAGAGATTGAATCTTGATTTTACTCGATTTCACTTGTCCTTGTCATGTGTGTTCTTAGAGTTGCTTTTCCCCTCCCTATTTCCACTGTAAAACATGTCTGGTCTCCATTTTTTTGTCAAAGTCGATTAAGTAATAATTACTGGGTGCTCGTCTCAGGATATAGCGGGGAACGTATAGAGGGATCCGTGACATTTTGTTCGCGAATGGGTGTGTGTGATTATTGTCTTTATTACAAAACAAACATAAACAGCAGCCAATTTTGTTCGCGAATGGGTGTGTGTGATTATTGTCTTTACTACAAAACAAACATAAACAGCAGCCAGGGAAATCCGTATGTTTGTCACTTTTCTTTTAGGGGTGGGGGAGGGGGTGTTTATTGGGGTTCAATTAATCCCAAGTAGGGGGTGGGAGAAATATTGTAGTCTCAACGATCCCAAATGGATTCTGTTGCCGAGGGCTCATAATACTATAGGCTCGGAAAAGCAGCATTTTCGATTGAAATTTAACGTCTATACTTTTTCAACGTACGGAAATCGTGATCACTGAAGCGTCTCCGCTTGGCCCCCGAAGCACCCAATCGGAAGATAGCCCATTGTTAGGCTTCCAACCTAGGATGCTATGCGCCGGCCTTAAGAGGCGGGGTCCGTTCGCTCAATCTGCACTCAGTTGTGATCACCGTTCATCAAACCATACCCTTGACCATGGCGCGCACCAAGCAGACGGCAAGAAAGAGCACCGGGGGGAAAGCCCCCAGGAAGCAGTTGGCCACCAAGGCGGCCCGCAAGAGCGCACCGGCGACTGGCGGTGTCAAGAAACCCCATCGGTACCGACCGGGAACCGTCGCCCTCCGTGAGATTCGCCGCTACCAGAAGAGCACCGAACTGCTGATCCGAAAGCTGCCATTCCAGAGACTTGTGCGTGAAATTGCACAGGATTTCAAAACTGAACTGCGATTCCAGAGTTCTGCCGTCATGGCATTGCAAGAAGCGAGCGAAGCTTACCTCGTCGGCCTCTTCGAAGACACCAACCTGTGCGCCATTCACGCCAAGAGGGTCACCATCATGCCCAAGGACATCCAGTTGGCCCGCCGAATTCGGGGTGAACGAGCTTGAGCACGTTGTGTGCGCAAAAAGAAATAAAACTAACGGCTCTTTTCAGAGCCACTACTTCTTCAAAGAGAGATTAAGTCCAATCCCTGAGTTTTCCTTCAAATAAAGAATAAAGGGCCGTTGATTTTTTTCCGAATTATTATTGTTGATATTCTGTCCAAATACATTCCACTTTTTGGGTTCTATACGTATGCCTCATCCGAAACGTGTTCCAGGCAAAATTGAATTGTTATGGGCATGGTAATAATGATATATATTTCCTATCTGTTTTGACAATTACAGGTACTCGTTCTCTTATTTTCGTCGGTTTTGCGTTACATTGTATGATTCATTATAAATGGATGGTGCATAAGGGGGAAACAACATTTAAAGAAGTATTGGTGCACTACGACATATTAATTCGCCCTCCGCTGGAGATGACTTTATTATTTCCCAGAAATTCAGTAGACAATAATATTTAAGAAGGACACTTATACACGTGTCAGTCTGAGAAAAAGGCTAAAAATACCCTTGCCGGGGAGGGGGGGGGGGGTCGTGCCGTGCGTGCATTGTATAACTATGCACGCATACCGCTTTCTTCACGCATGGGTAAGCGGTCACTGGCGGGAAAGTGGACGATGCATGGGTGGTCAGAATCCAAGCTGTGCACAATAAAAGCCGGCCAAGACGTGCTGGTCTTTCATTCGATCTCACGATCCGATACATTCCAAGTCCTCCAATATGGCTCCCAAAGTTAGCGGAAAAGGTCAGAAGAAGGCCGGAAATACTAAGGGTCCGGTTAGCGCAAACAAAAAGAGGCACCGGCGTCGCAAGGAGAGCTACGGCATCTACATCTACAAAGTGATGAAACAGGTGCACCCCGACACCGGAATCTCGAGCAAGGCAATGAGCATCATGAACAGCTTTGTCAACGACGTGTTTGAGCGCATCGCCAGCGAATCTTCTCGCCTCGCTCTCTACAACAAGAAGTCCACCATCACAAGCCGTGAAGTGCAGACAGCAGTACGCCTACTTCTTCCCGGGGAGCTTGCTAAGCATGCAGTCAGCGAAGGCACCAAGGCCGTCACCAAGTACACGACTTCAAAATAGAAATTTTGAAGGCTTCAAAACCAAACGGCTCTTTTCAGAGCCAACACAGTTTCCAAAAAGAGATTTGCCAGTCAGCTCAGTTCGCCCGATCAGCCCATTTCTTAGGTTTTACAACTAACCTTTTTTTAATTCTGTTGTGTCCCTTTCACTCTCTCTCTTTTTTTTTTTAATATTCTTTTACCCTTCGTGAGGCGAGGGGAGGTAATGCGATTAAAGTTAATCCCTGAGTCTTGTCGTCGTCGTAAACACATAATTTAATTTATGCCACAGCCTTTGTCAATTGGTCATTTCTTTCAATCTCCGGACGAGTGCTTGCATTTTGTTGAGTGGGTTACTATTAAAAAATAAATTAGGATTTCGTCTGTGGGATGTTACAAATATCTAGCAAGAAACCGAGGCCAGTTTTAACCGCCGCGTGAGAGCAACGAATCACTGCCATTGTGCGGAGGCTGGTCGAAAGATCATGGGACTTCTTCGGCGGAATAACAATAAAACGTCTTAAAATGGAGGTAAGAATGTTGCATGTTTCTGTGTTTTATCTAGTGATTCCATTACTTTGAACGACGATGACACAGTTGTAATTTTTTGTTCCCTCGTCCCCCGCGTCCAAAATGGATGCGGTGCACCCAACCGTGCGACGGGCACGCCCGTGTCGCGTGATTGGCTACTTGGCACGCTTCAGCCAATCCACCAGAACGCTATAACTAGTGTCGTGTTTTCCAAGTGGGTTCATTCACACACCACCTTTACTGCAGAGTACATTCATCTTCTGTCACTATACTGTCAAGATGACTGGGCGAGGAAAGAGCGGCAAAGCAAGAAGCAAGGCCAAGAGCAGGTCCTCCAGGGCGGGACTCCAGTTCCCCGTGGGTCGTGTTCACAGATTTCTGCGTAAGGGCAACTACGCCCAGCGTGTCGGTGCCGGTGCACCGGTCTACCTTGCGGCAGTGATGGAGTACCTTACCGCGGAGATCTTGGAACTGGCCGGAAACGCTGCACGAGACAACAAGAAGACGAGAATTAATCCCCGCCATCTGCAGCTTGCTATACGCAACGACGAGGAGTTGAACAAGTTGATGAGCGGAGTTACCATCGCGCAGGGTGGTGTCCTTCCCAACATCCAGCAAGTTCTTCTGCCCAAGAAGACCGCCAAAGTGTCAAAGTAAAGAAAAGAACTTACTTTGCATCCACAAACCCAAAAGGCTCTTTTCAGAGCCACCACAACCTTCAAAAAAGAGATTTGTCGCTGCCTGTCTAACTCCACCTCTACCTTCACTCATAGCCGAAATCAATTTCTCTATTTTTTTTTATAAACAATAGAACACTGTTCCAGATAGAATTCCCACTGTGTCCTTTAACGTATGTGACCGGCCGGCCGGCTGAGTACATTAGCCATACATGTATGTATATGTATTGTCTTAAATGTTGCCTCATGTAGAATGTGAATGACTTATTCACCAAAGGTTACAAAAATGGACAAATAATGGTGCGTTGACATTTGATTCCCGTTTGTTTCTTTTCTTTCTTTCTCTCTTCAATTAACTCCCCGCGGGACCGCATTGATATTGATACATAAGTATTATAAGCGCAAATGCAAACGGTATGACGAATGTTTTCTTTTCTTTCGAATTTTCTTCTTATAACTTCATGACGAAATAAACAATAAATCAATGAAATAAAATAGTAATTATTACAAAAAGGGGAAATAAGTAAGTGAAAAAATAACAAAACAAAAAACAATAACCAAGCAATTAAAGGAAAGCGGCAGGCTGGGACTCGAACCCACGATCTATTACTTTCTACATGTGCTCTCTAACCACTCGGCCACGGAGCTTACTGACAAACTGAAGTATTTCCCCGCCCCTAATGTGGGACCCATTGGCAGGGCCTGAGAAATACCCAGATGGGAAACGCCGAGGCGCGATGACCGGGAGTGTTGAAGGGCGCCATCTATTGATATGCTTGTCCCGGTACATCGTACGTACGGCATTTAGTGCCGACGCTCTCGCTCACTGATGCATTGATCCCATTTTTTGTCTGGATTAATTTTTTCAACAAGATTTTTGGTGAAATATGATCGAGGTGTATGAAAATGCATGATAGAAATATTTTTAAGAATGTATATGTCTCTGTTAATCTGAGAAAGCCGGAGATTTCTTGCTCATCTCTCTCTCCCCGGGTTTCGTTGAGTTGCGGTGGACGCGCAGGAGTCTTCTTTTTGTTTTCACACCAGGAAACAAAAAAAGGCAAAAATAAATAATAAGAAGAACAATAGCAAACAGTATTTCAAGACGAATAATCCCTTTCCGCGCTATTGTTTTAATATTAATCGTTATCGCTTCTCGGCCTTTTGGCTAAGATCATGTGTAGTATCTGTTCTTTTCAGCTTAATATCTGAAACGCTGTTCATTGAACAGCCAGTATATTAAACTGATTTTTGGATTTGGGCCGTGGAATAGAGGCTTGCCTCGTCCCGGCCACGGGTTGGCCCGGTATAGCAGTACATCCGGGATTCGGCCCACTCCCTTCGGGGAACATCAATTAATACAAAAACAGGTTCTGACTACGGTGCCCCGTCGTTAAAGGTTCGTTTTCTTTTGACGTTTTGGTGACAGGGCTTTCACATTGAATTACGGTAAATATTAGTAAGTGTGTAAAGTCTTGTTAAATTATGATGTTGGCGTTTCCATTGATTTCCGTTCAAGGCGTAAATAAAAAAAAAAAAAAAAAAAAAAAAAAGGCTTGGCCACGACCCCTCTGTGTCTGGTTATAAATGTATTGTTTGAGTCTCGTTGCAATATGTTTCTAGGCATCTTCTTCCTTTTCTTATTTGTTATCCCTTTTCCCCCTTGTTTTGCTTCTGATTTGTTTGTTTCCCAGGATGAGTGCTCCTGCCACGATTGGTCGCCAGAGGGCGCCGTAACAGTTGATGGCTTCGCATGCTCATATCGCGTCCGCGCATGTCCTATAAGTTGCCTCGCCGGGGCTGGGATGGCCATTGAATCATCTACAACCGACTGAGGAGACACAAACATGTCTGGCCGTGGCAAAGGAGGAAAGGGACTAGGCAAAGGGGGTGCCAAGCGACACCGCAAGGTTCTCCGAGATAACATCCAGGGAATCACTAAACCAGCCATTCGTCGGCTGGCCCGCCGCGGAGGAGTCAAGCGTATCTCCGGGCTCATCTACGAAGAAACCCGCGGAGTCCTCAAGGTTTTCCTGGAGAACGTTATCCGCGATGCAGTCACCTACTGCGAGCACGCCAAGAGGAAGACTGTCACTGCAATGGACGTGGTGTATGCGCTGAAGAGACAGGGACGCACGCTGTACGGCTTCGGCGGCTAGACACCATATCCAAAAATCAAACCGAACGGCTCTTTTCAGAGCCACCACTATTTCAAAAAAGAGATTGAATCTTGATTTTACTCGATTTCACTTGTCCTTGTCATGTGTGTTCTTAGAGTTGCTTTTCCCCTCCCTATTTCCACTGTAAAACATGTCTGGTCTCCATTTTTTTGTCAAAGTCGATTAAGTAATAATTACTGGGTGCTCGTCTCAGGATATAGCGGGGAACGTATAGAGGGATCCGTGACATTTTGTTCGCGAATGGGTGTGTGTGATTATTGTCTTTATTACAAAACAAACATAAACAGCAGCCAATTTTGTTCGCGAATGGGTGTGTGTGATTATTGTCTTTACTACAAAACAAACATAAACAGCAGCCAGGGAAATCCGTATGTTTGTCACTTTTCTTTTAGGGGTGGGGGAGGGGGTGTTTATTGGGGTTCAATTAATCCCAAGTAGGGGGTGGGAGAAATATTGTAGTCTCAACGATCCCAAATGGATTCTGTTGCCGAGGGCTCATAATACTATAGGCTCGGAAAAGCAGCATTTTCGATTGAAATTTAACGTCTATACTTTTTCAACGTACGGAAATCGTGATCACTGAAGCGTCTCCGCTTGGCCCCCGAAGCACCCAATCGGAAGATAGCCCATTGTTAGGCTTCCAACCTAGGATGCTATGCGCCGGCCTTAAGAGGCGGGGTCCGTTCGCTCAATCTGCACTCAGTTGTGATCACCGTTCATCAAACCATACCCTTGACCATGGCGCGCACCAAGCAGACGGCAAGAAAGAGCACCGGGGGGAAAGCCCCCAGGAAGCAGTTGGCCACCAAGGCGGCCCGCAAGAGCGCACCGGCGACTGGCGGTGTCAAGAAACCCCATCGGTACCGACCGGGAACCGTCGCCCTCCGTGAGATTCGCCGCTACCAGAAGAGCACCGAACTGCTGATCCGAAAGCTGCCATTCCAGAGACTTGTGCGTGAAATTGCACAGGATTTCAAAACTGAACTGCGATTCCAGAGTTCTGCCGTCATGGCATTGCAAGAAGCGAGCGAAGCTTACCTCGTCGGCCTCTTCGAAGACACCAACCTGTGCGCCATTCACGCCAAGAGGGTCACCATCATGCCCAAGGACATCCAGTTGGCCCGCCGAATTCGGGGTGAACGAGCTTGAGCACGTTGTGTGCGCAAAAAGAAATAAAACTAACGGCTCTTTTCAGAGCCACTACTTCTTCAAAGAGAGATTAAGTCCAATCCCTGAGTTTTCCTTCAAATAAAGAATAAAGGGCCGTTGATTTTTTTCCGAATTATTATTGTTGATATTCTGTCCAAATACATTCCACTTTTTGGGTTCTATACGTATGCCTCATCCGAAACGTGTTCCAGGCAAAATTGAATTGTTATGGGCATGGTAATAATGATATATATTTCCTATCTGTTTTGACAATTACAGGTACTCGTTCTCTTATTTTCGTCGGTTTTGCGTTACATTGTATGATTCATTATAAATGGATGGTGCATAAGGGGGAAACAACATTTAAAGAAGTATTGGTGCACTACGACATATTAATTCGCCCTCCGCTGGAGATGACTTTATTATTTCCCAGAAATTCAGTAGACAATAATATTTAAGAAGGACACTTATACACGTGTCAGTCTGAGAAAAAGGCTAAAAATACCCTTGCCGGGGAGGGGGGGGGGGGTCGTGCCGTGCGTGCATTGTATAACTATGCACGCATACCGCTTTCTTCACGCATGGGTAAGCGGTCACTGGCGGGAAAGTGGACGATGCATGGGTGGTCAGAATCCAAGCTGTGCACAATAAAAGCCGGCCAAGACGTGCTGGTCTTTCATTCGATCTCACGATCCGATACATTCCAAGTCCTCCAATATGGCTCCCAAAGTTAGCGGAAAAGGTCAGAAGAAGGCCGGAAATACTAAGGGTCCGGTTAGCGCAAACAAAAAGAGGCACCGGCGTCGCAAGGAGAGCTACGGCATCTACATCTACAAAGTGATGAAACAGGTGCACCCCGACACCGGAATCTCGAGCAAGGCAATGAGCATCATGAACAGCTTTGTCAACGACGTGTTTGAGCGCATCGCCAGCGAATCTTCTCGCCTCGCTCTCTACAACAAGAAGTCCACCATCACAAGCCGTGAAGTGCAGACAGCAGTACGCCTACTTCTTCCCGGGGAGCTTGCTAAGCATGCAGTCAGCGAAGGCACCAAGGCCGTCACCAAGTACACGACTTCAAAATAGAAATTTTGAAGGCTTCAAAACCAAACGGCTCTTTTCAGAGCCAACACAGTTTCCAAAAAGAGATTTGCCAGTCAGCTCAGTTCGCCCGATCAGCCCATTTCTTAGGTTTTACAACTAACCTTTTTTTAATTCTGTTGTGTCCCTTTCACTCTCTCTCTTTTTTTTTTTAATATTCTTTTACCCTTCGTGAGGCGAGGGGAGGTAATGCGATTAAAGTTAATCCCTGAGTCTTGTCGTCGTCGTAAACACATAATTTAATTTATGCCACAGCCTTTGTCAATTGGTCATTTCTTTCAATCTCCGGACGAGTGCTTGCATTTTGTTGAGTGGGTTACTATTAAAAAATAAATTAGGATTTCGTCTGTGGGATGTTACAAATATCTAGCAAGAAACCGAGGCCAGTTTTAACCGCCGCGTGAGAGCAACGAATCACTGCCATTGTGCGGAGGCTGGTCGAAAGATCATGGGACTTCTTCGGCGGAATAACAATAAAACGTCTTAAAATGGAGGTAAGAATGTTGCATGTTTCTGTGTTTTATCTAGTGATTCCATTACTTTGAACGACGATGACACAGTTGTAATTTTTTGTTCCCTCGTCCCCCGCGTCCAAAATGGATGCGGTGCACCCAACCGTGCGACGGGCACGCCCGTGTCGCGTGATTGGCTACTTGGCACGCTTCAGCCAATCCACCAGAACGCTATAACTAGTGTCGTGTTTTCCAAGTGGGTTCATTCACACACCACCTTTACTGCAGAGTACATTCATCTTCTGTCACTATACTGTCAAGATGACTGGGCGAGGAAAGAGCGGCAAAGCAAGAAGCAAGGCCAAGAGCAGGTCCTCCAGGGCGGGACTCCAGTTCCCCGTGGGTCGTGTTCACAGATTTCTGCGTAAGGGCAACTACGCCCAGCGTGTCGGTGCCGGTGCACCGGTCTACCTTGCGGCAGTGATGGAGTACCTTACCGCGGAGATCTTGGAACTGGCCGGAAACGCTGCACGAGACAACAAGAAGACGAGAATTAATCCCCGCCATCTGCAGCTTGCTATACGCAACGACGAGGAGTTGAACAAGTTGATGAGCGGAGTTACCATCGCGCAGGGTGGTGTCCTTCCCAACATCCAGCAAGTTCTTCTGCCCAAGAAGACCGCCAAAGTGTCAAAGTAAAGAAAAGAACTTACTTTGCATCCACAAACCCAAAAGGCTCTTTTCAGAGCCACCACAACCTTCAAAAAAGAGATTTGTCGCTGCCTGTCTAACTCCACCTCTACCTTCACTCATAGCCGAAATCAATTTCTCTATTTTTTTTTATAAACAATAGAACACTGTTCCAGATAGAATTCCCACTGTGTCCTTTAACGTATGTGACCGGCCGGCCGGCTGAGTACATTAGCCATACATGTATGTATATGTATTGTCTTAAATGTTGCCTCATGTAGAATGTGAATGACTTATTCACCAAAGGTTACAAAAATGGACAAATAATGGTGCGTTGACATTTGATTCCCGTTTGTTTCTTTTCTTTCTTTCTCTCTTCAATTAACTCCCCGCGGGACCGCATTGATATTGATACATAAGTATTATAAGCGCAAATGCAAACGGTATGACGAATGTTTTCTTTTCTTTCGAATTTTCTTCTTATAACTTCATGACGAAATAAACAATAAATCAATGAAATAAAATAGTAATTATTACAAAAAGGGGAAATAAGTAAGTGAAAAAATAACAAAACAAAAAACAATAACCAAGCAATTAAAGGAAAGCGGCAGGCTGGGACTCGAACCCACGATCTATTACTTTCTACATGTGCTCTCTAACCACTCGGCCACGGAGCTTACTGACAAACTGAAGTATTTCCCCGCCCCTAATGTGGGACCCATTGGCAGGGCCTGAGAAATACCCAGATGGGAAACGCCGAGGCGCGATGACCGGGAGTGTTGAAGGGCGCCATCTATTGATATGCTTGTCCCGGTACATCGTACGTACGGCATTTAGTGCCGACGCTCTCGCTCACTGATGCATTGATCCCATTTTTTGTCTGGATTAATTTTTTCAACAAGATTTTTGGTGAAATATGATCGAGGTGTATGAAAATGCATGATAGAAATATTTTTAAGAATGTATATGTCTCTGTTAATCTGAGAAAGCCGGAGATTTCTTGCTCATCTCTCTCTCCCCGGGTTTCGTTGAGTTGCGGTGGACGCGCAGGAGTCTTCTTTTTGTTTTCACACCAGGAAACAAAAAAAGGCAAAAATAAATAATAAGAAGAACAATAGCAAACAGTATTTCAAGACGAATAATCCCTTTCCGCGCTATTGTTTTAATATTAATCGTTATCGCTTCTCGGCCTTTTGGCTAAGATCATGTGTAGTATCTGTTCTTTTCAGCTTAATATCTGAAACGCTGTTCATTGAACAGCCAGTATATTAAACTGATTTTTGGATTTGGGCCGTGGAATAGAGGCTTGCCTCGTCCCGGCCACGGGTTGGCCCGGTATAGCAGTACATCCGGGATTCGGCCCACTCCCTTCGGGGAACATCAATTAATACAAAAACAGGTTCTGACTACGGTGCCCCGTCGTTAAAGGTTCGTTTTCTTTTGACGTTTTGGTGACAGGGCTTTCACATTGAATTACGGTAAATATTAGTAAGTGTGTAAAGTCTTGTTAAATTATGATGTTGGCGTTTCCATTGATTTCCGTTCAAGGCGTAAATAAAAAAAAAAAAAAAAAAAAAAAAAAAGGCTTGGCCACGACCCCTCTGTGTCTGGTTATAAATGTATTGTTTGAGTCTCGTTGCAATATGTTTCTAGGCATCTTCTTCCTTTTCTTATTTGTTATCCCTTTTCCCCCTTGTTTTGCTTCTGATTTGTTTGTTTCCCAGGATGAGTGCTCCTGCCACGATTGGTCGCCAGAGGGCGCCGTAACAGTTGATGGCTTCGCATGCTCATATCGCGTCCGCGCATGTCCTATAAGTTGCCTCGCCGGGGCTGGGATGGCCATTGAATCATCTACAACCGACTGAGGAGACACAAACATGTCTGGCCGTGGCAAAGGAGGAAAGGGACTAGGCAAAGGGGGTGCCAAGCGACACCGCAAGGTTCTCCGAGATAACATCCAGGGAATCACTAAACCAGCCATTCGTCGGCTGGCCCGCCGCGGAGGAGTCAAGCGTATCTCCGGGCTCATCTACGAAGAAACCCGCGGAGTCCTCAAGGTTTTCCTGGAGAACGTTATCCGCGATGCAGTCACCTACTGCGAGCACGCCAAGAGGAAGACTGTCACTGCAATGGACGTGGTGTATGCGCTGAAGAGACAGGGACGCACGCTGTACGGCTTCGGCGGCTAGACACCATATCCAAAAATCAAACCGAACGGCTCTTTTCAGAGCCACCACTATTTCAAAAAAGAGATTGAATCTTGATTTTACTCGATTTCACTTGTCCTTGTCATGTGTGTTCTTAGAGTTGCTTTTCCCCTCCCTATTTCCACTGTAAAACATGTCTGGTCTCCATTTTTTTGTCAAAGTCGATTAAGTAATAATTACTGGGTGCTCGTCTCAGGATATAGCGGGGAACGTATAGAGGGATCCGTGACATTTTGTTCGCGAATGGGTGTGTGTGATTATTGTCTTTATTACAAAACAAACATAAACAGCAGCCAATTTTGTTCGCGAATGGGTGTGTGTGATTATTGTCTTTACTACAAAACAAACATAAACAGCAGCCAGGGAAATCCGTATGTTTGTCACTTTTCTTTTAGGGGTGGGGGAGGGGGTGTTTATTGGGGTTCAATTAATCCCAAGTAGGGGGTGGGAGAAATATTGTAGTCTCAACGATCCCAAATGGATTCTGTTGCCGAGGGCTCATAATACTATAGGCTCGGAAAAGCAGCATTTTCGATTGAAATTTAACGTCTATACTTTTTCAACGTACGGAAATCGTGATCACTGAAGCGTCTCCGCTTGGCCCCCGAAGCACCCAATCGGAAGATAGCCCATTGTTAGGCTTCCAACCTAGGATGCTATGCGCCGGCCTTAAGAGGCGGGGTCCGTTCGCTCAATCTGCACTCAGTTGTGATCACCGTTCATCAAACCATACCCTTGACCATGGCGCGCACCAAGCAGACGGCAAGAAAGAGCACCGGGGGGAAAGCCCCCAGGAAGCAGTTGGCCACCAAGGCGGCCCGCAAGAGCGCACCGGCGACTGGCGGTGTCAAGAAACCCCATCGGTACCGACCGGGAACCGTCGCCCTCCGTGAGATTCGCCGCTACCAGAAGAGCACCGAACTGCTGATCCGAAAGCTGCCATTCCAGAGACTTGTGCGTGAAATTGCACAGGATTTCAAAACTGAACTGCGATTCCAGAGTTCTGCCGTCATGGCATTGCAAGAAGCGAGCGAAGCTTACCTCGTCGGCCTCTTCGAAGACACCAACCTGTGCGCCATTCACGCCAAGAGGGTCACCATCATGCCCAAGGACATCCAGTTGGCCCGCCGAATTCGGGGTGAACGAGCTTGAGCACGTTGTGTGCGCAAAAAGAAATAAAACTAACGGCTCTTTTCAGAGCCACTACTTCTTCAAAGAGAGATTAAGTCCAATCCCTGAGTTTTCCTTCAAATAAAGAATAAAGGGCCGTTGATTTTTTTCCGAATTATTATTGTTGATATTCTGTCCAAATACATTCCACTTTTTGGGTTCTATACGTATGCCTCATCCGAAACGTGTTCCAGGCAAAATTGAATTGTTATGGGCATGGTAATAATGATATATATTTCCTATCTGTTTTGACAATTACAGGTACTCGTTCTCTTATTTTCGTCGGTTTTGCGTTACATTGTATGATTCATTATAAATGGATGGTGCATAAGGGGGAAACAACATTTAAAGAAGTATTGGTGCACTACGACATATTAATTCGCCCTCCGCTGGAGATGACTTTATTATTTCCCAGAAATTCAGTAGACAATAATATTTAAGAAGGACACTTATACACGTGTCAGTCTGAGAAAAAGGCTAAAAATACCCTTGCCGGGGAGGGGGGGGGGGGTCGTGCCGTGCGTGCATTGTATAACTATGCACGCATACCGCTTTCTTCACGCATGGGTAAGCGGTCACTGGCGGGAAAGTGGACGATGCATGGGTGGTCAGAATCCAAGCTGTGCACAATAAAAGCCGGCCAAGACGTGCTGGTCTTTCATTCGATCTCACGATCCGATACATTCCAAGTCCTCCAATATGGCTCCCAAAGTTAGCGGAAAAGGTCAGAAGAAGGCCGGAAATACTAAGGGTCCGGTTAGCGCAAACAAAAAGAGGCACCGGCGTCGCAAGGAGAGCTACGGCATCTACATCTACAAAGTGATGAAACAGGTGCACCCCGACACCGGAATCTCGAGCAAGGCAATGAGCATCATGAACAGCTTTGTCAACGACGTGTTTGAGCGCATCGCCAGCGAATCTTCTCGCCTCGCTCTCTACAACAAGAAGTCCACCATCACAAGCCGTGAAGTGCAGACAGCAGTACGCCTACTTCTTCCCGGGGAGCTTGCTAAGCATGCAGTCAGCGAAGGCACCAAGGCCGTCACCAAGTACACGACTTCAAAATAGAAATTTTGAAGGCTTCAAAACCAAACGGCTCTTTTCAGAGCCAACACAGTTTCCAAAAAGAGATTTGCCAGTCAGCTCAGTTCGCCCGATCAGCCCATTTCTTAGGTTTTACAACTAACCTTTTTTTAATTCTGTTGTGTCCCTTTCACTCTCTCTCTTTTTTTTTTTAATATTCTTTTACCCTTCGTGAGGCGAGGGGAGGTAATGCGATTAAAGTTAATCCCTGAGTCTTGTCGTCGTCGTAAACACATAATTTAATTTATGCCACAGCCTTTGTCAATTGGTCATTTCTTTCAATCTCCGGACGAGTGCTTGCATTTTGTTGAGTGGGTTACTATTAAAAAATAAATTAGGATTTCGTCTGTGGGATGTTACAAATATCTAGCAAGAAACCGAGGCCAGTTTTAACCGCCGCGTGAGAGCAACGAATCACTGCCATTGTGCGGAGGCTGGTCGAAAGATCATGGGACTTCTTCGGCGGAATAACAATAAAACGTCTTAAAATGGAGGTAAGAATGTTGCATGTTTCTGTGTTTTATCTAGTGATTCCATTACTTTGAACGACGATGACACAGTTGTAATTTTTTGTTCCCTCGTCCCCCGCGTCCAAAATGGATGCGGTGCACCCAACCGTGCGACGGGCACGCCCGTGTCGCGTGATTGGCTACTTGGCACGCTTCAGCCAATCCACCAGAACGCTATAACTAGTGTCGTGTTTTCCAAGTGGGTTCATTCACACACCACCTTTACTGCAGAGTACATTCATCTTCTGTCACTATACTGTCAAGATGACTGGGCGAGGAAAGAGCGGCAAAGCAAGAAGCAAGGCCAAGAGCAGGTCCTCCAGGGCGGGACTCCAGTTCCCCGTGGGTCGTGTTCACAGATTTCTGCGTAAGGGCAACTACGCCCAGCGTGTCGGTGCCGGTGCACCGGTCTACCTTGCGGCAGTGATGGAGTACCTTACCGCGGAGATCTTGGAACTGGCCGGAAACGCTGCACGAGACAACAAGAAGACGAGAATTAATCCCCGCCATCTGCAGCTTGCTATACGCAACGACGAGGAGTTGAACAAGTTGATGAGCGGAGTTACCATCGCGCAGGGTGGTGTCCTTCCCAACATCCAGCAAGTTCTTCTGCCCAAGAAGACCGCCAAAGTGTCAAAGTAAAGAAAAGAACTTACTTTGCATCCACAAACCCAAAAGGCTCTTTTCAGAGCCACCACAACCTTCAAAAAAGAGATTTGTCGCTGCCTGTCTAACTCCACCTCTACCTTCACTCATAGCCGAAATCAATTTCTCTATTTTTTTTTATAAACAATAGAACACTGTTCCAGATAGAATTCCCACTGTGTCCTTTAACGTATGTGACCGGCCGGCCGGCTGAGTACATTAGCCATACATGTATGTATATGTATTGTCTTAAATGTTGCCTCATGTAGAATGTGAATGACTTATTCACCAAAGGTTACAAAAATGGACAAATAATGGTGCGTTGACATTTGATTCCCGTTTGTTTCTTTTCTTTCTTTCTCTCTTCAATTAACTCCCCGCGGGACCGCATTGATATTGATACATAAGTATTATAAGCGCAAATGCAAACGGTATGACGAATGTTTTCTTTTCTTTCGAATTTTCTTCTTATAACTTCATGACGAAATAAACAATAAATCAATGAAATAAAATAGTAATTATTACAAAAAGGGGAAATAAGTAAGTGAAAAAATAACAAAACAAAAAACAATAACCAAGCAATTAAAGGAAAGCGGCAGGCTGGGACTCGAACCCACGATCTATTACTTTCTACATGTGCTCTCTAACCACTCGGCCACGGAGCTTACTGACAAACTGAAGTATTTCCCCGCCCCTAATGTGGGACCCATTGGCAGGGCCTGAGAAATACCCAGATGGGAAACGCCGAGGCGCGATGACCGGGAGTGTTGAAGGGCGCCATCTATTGATATGCTTGTCCCGGTACATCGTACGTACGGCATTTAGTGCCGACGCTCTCGCTCACTGATGCATTGATCCCATTTTTTGTCTGGATTAATTTTTTCAACAAGATTTTTGGTGAAATATGATCGAGGTGTATGAAAATGCATGATAGAAATATTTTTAAGAATGTATATGTCTCTGTTAATCTGAGAAAGCCGGAGATTTCTTGCTCATCTCTCTCTCCCCGGGTTTCGTTGAGTTGCGGTGGACGCGCAGGAGTCTTCTTTTTGTTTTCACACCAGGAAACAAAAAAAGGCAAAAATAAATAATAAGAAGAACAATAGCAAACAGTATTTCAAGACGAATAATCCCTTTCCGCGCTATTGTTTTAATATTAATCGTTATCGCTTCTCGGCCTTTTGGCTAAGATCATGTGTAGTATCTGTTCTTTTCAGCTTAATATCTGAAACGCTGTTCATTGAACAGCCAGTATATTAAACTGATTTTTGGATTTGGGCCGTGGAATAGAGGCTTGCCTCGTCCCGGCCACGGGTTGGCCCGGTATAGCAGTACATCCGGGATTCGGCCCACTCCCTTCGGGGAACATCAATTAATACAAAAACAGGTTCTGACTACGGTGCCCCGTCGTTAAAGGTTCGTTTTCTTTTGACGTTTTGGTGACAGGGCTTTCACATTGAATTACGGTAAATATTAGTAAGTGTGTAAAGTCTTGTTAAATTATGATGTTGGCGTTTCCATTGATTTCCGTTCAAGGCGTAAATAAAAAAAAAAAAAAAAAAAAAAAAAAAGGCTTGGCCACGACCCCTCTGTGTCTGGTTATAAATGTATTGTTTGAGTCTCGTTGCAATATGTTTCTAGGCATCTTCTTCCTTTTCTTATTTGTTATCCCTTTTCCCCCTTGTTTTGCTTCTGATTTGTTTGTTTCCCAGGATGAGTGCTCCTGCCACGATTGGTCGCCAGAGGGCGCCGTAACAGTTGATGGCTTCGCATGCTCATATCGCGTCCGCGCATGTCCTATAAGTTGCCTCGCCGGGGCTGGGATGGCCATTGAATCATCTACAACCGACTGAGGAGACACAAACATGTCTGGCCGTGGCAAAGGAGGAAAGGGACTAGGCAAAGGGGGTGCCAAGCGACACCGCAAGGTTCTCCGAGATAACATCCAGGGAATCACTAAACCAGCCATTCGTCGGCTGGCCCGCCGCGGAGGAGTCAAGCGTATCTCCGGGCTCATCTACGAAGAAACCCGCGGAGTCCTCAAGGTTTTCCTGGAGAACGTTATCCGCGATGCAGTCACCTACTGCGAGCACGCCAAGAGGAAGACTGTCACTGCAATGGACGTGGTGTATGCGCTGAAGAGACAGGGACGCACGCTGTACGGCTTCGGCGGCTAGACACCATATCCAAAAATCAAACCGAACGGCTCTTTTCAGAGCCACCACTATTTCAAAAAAGAGATTGAATCTTGATTTTACTCGATTTCACTTGTCCTTGTCATGTGTGTTCTTAGAGTTGCTTTTCCCCTCCCTATTTCCACTGTAAAACATGTCTGGTCTCCATTTTTTTGTCAAAGTCGATTAAGTAATAATTACTGGGTGCTCGTCTCAGGATATAGCGGGGAACGTATAGAGGGATCCGTGACATTTTGTTCGCGAATGGGTGTGTGTGATTATTGTCTTTATTACAAAACAAACATAAACAGCAGCCAATTTTGTTCGCGAATGGGTGTGTGTGATTATTGTCTTTACTACAAAACAAACATAAACAGCAGCCAGGGAAATCCGTATGTTTGTCACTTTTCTTTTAGGGGTGGGGGAGGGGGTGTTTATTGGGGTTCAATTAATCCCAAGTAGGGGGTGGGAGAAATATTGTAGTCTCAACGATCCCAAATGGATTCTGTTGCCGAGGGCTCATAATACTATAGGCTCGGAAAAGCAGCATTTTCGATTGAAATTTAACGTCTATACTTTTTCAACGTACGGAAATCGTGATCACTGAAGCGTCTCCGCTTGGCCCCCGAAGCACCCAATCGGAAGATAGCCCATTGTTAGGCTTCCAACCTAGGATGCTATGCGCCGGCCTTAAGAGGCGGGGTCCGTTCGCTCAATCTGCACTCAGTTGTGATCACCGTTCATCAAACCATACCCTTGACCATGGCGCGCACCAAGCAGACGGCAAGAAAGAGCACCGGGGGGAAAGCCCCCAGGAAGCAGTTGGCCACCAAGGCGGCCCGCAAGAGCGCACCGGCGACTGGCGGTGTCAAGAAACCCCATCGGTACCGACCGGGAACCGTCGCCCTCCGTGAGATTCGCCGCTACCAGAAGAGCACCGAACTGCTGATCCGAAAGCTGCCATTCCAGAGACTTGTGCGTGAAATTGCACAGGATTTCAAAACTGAACTGCGATTCCAGAGTTCTGCCGTCATGGCATTGCAAGAAGCGAGCGAAGCTTACCTCGTCGGCCTCTTCGAAGACACCAACCTGTGCGCCATTCACGCCAAGAGGGTCACCATCATGCCCAAGGACATCCAGTTGGCCCGCCGAATTCGGGGTGAACGAGCTTGAGCACGTTGTGTGCGCAAAAAGAAATAAAACTAACGGCTCTTTTCAGAGCCACTACTTCTTCAAAGAGAGATTAAGTCCAATCCCTGAGTTTTCCTTCAAATAAAGAATAAAGGGCCGTTGATTTTTTTCCGAATTATTATTGTTGATATTCTGTCCAAATACATTCCACTTTTTGGGTTCTATACGTATGCCTCATCCGAAACGTGTTCCAGGCAAAATTGAATTGTTATGGGCATGGTAATAATGATATATATTTCCTATCTGTTTTGACAATTACAGGTACTCGTTCTCTTATTTTCGTCGGTTTTGCGTTACATTGTATGATTCATTATAAATGGATGGTGCATAAGGGGGAAACAACATTTAAAGAAGTATTGGTGCACTACGACATATTAATTCGCCCTCCGCTGGAGATGACTTTATTATTTCCCAGAAATTCAGTAGACAATAATATTTAAGAAGGACACTTATACACGTGTCAGTCTGAGAAAAAGGCTAAAAATACCCTTGCCGGGGAGGGGGGGGGGGGTCGTGCCGTGCGTGCATTGTATAACTATGCACGCATACCGCTTTCTTCACGCATGGGTAAGCGGTCACTGGCGGGAAAGTGGACGATGCATGGGTGGTCAGAATCCAAGCTGTGCACAATAAAAGCCGGCCAAGACGTGCTGGTCTTTCATTCGATCTCACGATCCGATACATTCCAAGTCCTCCAATATGGCTCCCAAAGTTAGCGGAAAAGGTCAGAAGAAGGCCGGAAATACTAAGGGTCCGGTTAGCGCAAACAAAAAGAGGCACCGGCGTCGCAAGGAGAGCTACGGCATCTACATCTACAAAGTGATGAAACAGGTGCACCCCGACACCGGAATCTCGAGCAAGGCAATGAGCATCATGAACAGCTTTGTCAACGACGTGTTTGAGCGCATCGCCAGCGAATCTTCTCGCCTCGCTCTCTACAACAAGAAGTCCACCATCACAAGCCGTGAAGTGCAGACAGCAGTACGCCTACTTCTTCCCGGGGAGCTTGCTAAGCATGCAGTCAGCGAAGGCACCAAGGCCGTCACCAAGTACACGACTTCAAAATAGAAATTTTGAAGGCTTCAAAACCAAACGGCTCTTTTCAGAGCCAACACAGTTTCCAAAAAGAGATTTGCCAGTCAGCTCAGTTCGCCCGATCAGCCCATTTCTTAGGTTTTACAACTAACCTTTTTTTAATTCTGTTGTGTCCCTTTCACTCTCTCTCTTTTTTTTTTTAATATTCTTTTACCCTTCGTGAGGCGAGGGGAGGTAATGCGATTAAAGTTAATCCCTGAGTCTTGTCGTCGTCGTAAACACATAATTTAATTTATGCCACAGCCTTTGTCAATTGGTCATTTCTTTCAATCTCCGGACGAGTGCTTGCATTTTGTTGAGTGGGTTACTATTAAAAAATAAATTAGGATTTCGTCTGTGGGATGTTACAAATATCTAGCAAGAAACCGAGGCCAGTTTTAACCGCCGCGTGAGAGCAACGAATCACTGCCATTGTGCGGAGGCTGGTCGAAAGATCATGGGACTTCTTCGGCGGAATAACAATAAAACGTCTTAAAATGGAGGTAAGAATGTTGCATGTTTCTGTGTTTTATCTAGTGATTCCATTACTTTGAACGACGATGACACAGTTGTAATTTTTTGTTCCCTCGTCCCCCGCGTCCAAAATGGATGCGGTGCACCCAACCGTGCGACGGGCACGCCCGTGTCGCGTGATTGGCTACTTGGCACGCTTCAGCCAATCCACCAGAACGCTATAACTAGTGTCGTGTTTTCCAAGTGGGTTCATTCACACACCACCTTTACTGCAGAGTACATTCATCTTCTGTCACTATACTGTCAAGATGACTGGGCGAGGAAAGAGCGGCAAAGCAAGAAGCAAGGCCAAGAGCAGGTCCTCCAGGGCGGGACTCCAGTTCCCCGTGGGTCGTGTTCACAGATTTCTGCGTAAGGGCAACTACGCCCAGCGTGTCGGTGCCGGTGCACCGGTCTACCTTGCGGCAGTGATGGAGTACCTTACCGCGGAGATCTTGGAACTGGCCGGAAACGCTGCACGAGACAACAAGAAGACGAGAATTAATCCCCGCCATCTGCAGCTTGCTATACGCAACGACGAGGAGTTGAACAAGTTGATGAGCGGAGTTACCATCGCGCAGGGTGGTGTCCTTCCCAACATCCAGCAAGTTCTTCTGCCCAAGAAGACCGCCAAAGTGTCAAAGTAAAGAAAAGAACTTACTTTGCATCCACAAACCCAAAAGGCTCTTTTCAGAGCCACCACAACCTTCAAAAAAGAGATTTGTCGCTGCCTGTCTAACTCCACCTCTACCTTCACTCATAGCCGAAATCAATTTCTCTATTTTTTTTTATAAACAATAGAACACTGTTCCAGATAGAATTCCCACTGTGTCCTTTAACGTATGTGACCGGCCGGCCGGCTGAGTACATTAGCCATACATGTATGTATATGTATTGTCTTAAATGTTGCCTCATGTAGAATGTGAATGACTTATTCACCAAAGGTTACAAAAATGGACAAATAATGGTGCGTTGACATTTGATTCCCGTTTGTTTCTTTTCTTTCTTTCTCTCTTCAATTAACTCCCCGCGGGACCGCATTGATATTGATACATAAGTATTATAAGCGCAAATGCAAACGGTATGACGAATGTTTTCTTTTCTTTCGAATTTTCTTCTTATAACTTCATGACGAAATAAACAATAAATCAATGAAATAAAATAGTAATTATTACAAAAAGGGGAAATAAGTAAGTGAAAAAATAACAAAACAAAAAACAATAACCAAGCAATTAAAGGAAAGCGGCAGGCTGGGACTCGAACCCACGATCTATTACTTTCTACATGTGCTCTCTAACCACTCGGCCACGGAGCTTACTGACAAACTGAAGTATTTCCCCGCCCCTAATGTGGGACCCATTGGCAGGGCCTGAGAAATACCCAGATGGGAAACGCCGAGGCGCGATGACCGGGAGTGTTGAAGGGCGCCATCTATTGATATGCTTGTCCCGGTACATCGTACGTACGGCATTTAGTGCCGACGCTCTCGCTCACTGATGCATTGATCCCATTTTTTGTCTGGATTAATTTTTTCAACAAGATTTTTGGTGAAATATGATCGAGGTGTATGAAAATGCATGATAGAAATATTTTTAAGAATGTATATGTCTCTGTTAATCTGAGAAAGCCGGAGATTTCTTGCTCATCTCTCTCTCCCCGGGTTTCGTTGAGTTGCGGTGGACGCGCAGGAGTCTTCTTTTTGTTTTCACACCAGGAAACAAAAAAAGGCAAAAATAAATAATAAGAAGAACAATAGCAAACAGTATTTCAAGACGAATAATCCCTTTCCGCGCTATTGTTTTAATATTAATCGTTATCGCTTCTCGGCCTTTTGGCTAAGATCATGTGTAGTATCTGTTCTTTTCAGCTTAATATCTGAAACGCTGTTCATTGAACAGCCAGTATATTAAACTGATTTTTGGATTTGGGCCGTGGAATAGAGGCTTGCCTCGTCCCGGCCACGGGTTGGCCCGGTATAGCAGTACATCCGGGATTCGGCCCACTCCCTTCGGGGAACATCAATTAATACAAAAACAGGTTCTGACTACGGTGCCCCGTCGTTAAAGGTTCGTTTTCTTTTGACGTTTTGGTGACAGGGCTTTCACATTGAATTACGGTAAATATTAGTAAGTGTGTAAAGTCTTGTTAAATTATGATGTTGGCGTTTCCATTGATTTCCGTTCAAGGCGTAAATAAAAAAAAAAAAAAAAAAAAAAAAAAAGGCTTGGCCACGACCCCTCTGTGTCTGGTTATAAATGTATTGTTTGAGTCTCGTTGCAATATGTTTCTAGGCATCTTCTTCCTTTTCTTATTTGTTATCCCTTTTCCCCCTTGTTTTGCTTCTGATTTGTTTGTTTCCCAGGATGAGTGCTCCTGCCACGATTGGTCGCCAGAGGGCGCCGTAACAGTTGATGGCTTCGCATGCTCATATCGCGTCCGCGCATGTCCTATAAGTTGCCTCGCCGGGGCTGGGATGGCCATTGAATCATCTACAACCGACTGAGGAGACACAAACATGTCTGGCCGTGGCAAAGGAGGAAAGGGACTAGGCAAAGGGGGTGCCAAGCGACACCGCAAGGTTCTCCGAGATAACATCCAGGGAATCACTAAACCAGCCATTCGTCGGCTGGCCCGCCGCGGAGGAGTCAAGCGTATCTCCGGGCTCATCTACGAAGAAACCCGCGGAGTCCTCAAGGTTTTCCTGGAGAACGTTATCCGCGATGCAGTCACCTACTGCGAGCACGCCAAGAGGAAGACTGTCACTGCAATGGACGTGGTGTATGCGCTGAAGAGACAGGGACGCACGCTGTACGGCTTCGGCGGCTAGACACCATATCCAAAAATCAAACCGAACGGCTCTTTTCAGAGCCACCACTATTTCAAAAAAGAGATTGAATCTTGATTTTACTCGATTTCACTTGTCCTTGTCATGTGTGTTCTTAGAGTTGCTTTTCCCCTCCCTATTTCCACTGTAAAACATGTCTGGTCTCCATTTTTTTGTCAAAGTCGATTAAGTAATAATTACTGGGTGCTCGTCTCAGGATATAGCGGGGAACGTATAGAGGGATCCGTGACATTTTGTTCGCGAATGGGTGTGTGTGATTATTGTCTTTATTACAAAACAAACATAAACAGCAGCCAATTTTGTTCGCGAATGGGTGTGTGTGATTATTGTCTTTACTACAAAACAAACATAAACAGCAGCCAGGGAAATCCGTATGTTTGTCACTTTTCTTTTAGGGGTGGGGGAGGGGGTGTTTATTGGGGTTCAATTAATCCCAAGTAGGGGGTGGGAGAAATATTGTAGTCTCAACGATCCCAAATGGATTCTGTTGCCGAGGGCTCATAATACTATAGGCTCGGAAAAGCAGCATTTTCGATTGAAATTTAACGTCTATACTTTTTCAACGTACGGAAATCGTGATCACTGAAGCGTCTCCGCTTGGCCCCCGAAGCACCCAATCGGAAGATAGCCCATTGTTAGGCTTCCAACCTAGGATGCTATGCGCCGGCCTTAAGAGGCGGGGTCCGTTCGCTCAATCTGCACTCAGTTGTGATCACCGTTCATCAAACCATACCCTTGACCATGGCGCGCACCAAGCAGACGGCAAGAAAGAGCACCGGGGGGAAAGCCCCCAGGAAGCAGTTGGCCACCAAGGCGGCCCGCAAGAGCGCACCGGCGACTGGCGGTGTCAAGAAACCCCATCGGTACCGACCGGGAACCGTCGCCCTCCGTGAGATTCGCCGCTACCAGAAGAGCACCGAACTGCTGATCCGAAAGCTGCCATTCCAGAGACTTGTGCGTGAAATTGCACAGGATTTCAAAACTGAACTGCGATTCCAGAGTTCTGCCGTCATGGCATTGCAAGAAGCGAGCGAAGCTTACCTCGTCGGCCTCTTCGAAGACACCAACCTGTGCGCCATTCACGCCAAGAGGGTCACCATCATGCCCAAGGACATCCAGTTGGCCCGCCGAATTCGGGGTGAACGAGCTTGAGCACGTTGTGTGCGCAAAAAGAAATAAAACTAACGGCTCTTTTCAGAGCCACTACTTCTTCAAAGAGAGATTAAGTCCAATCCCTGAGTTTTCCTTCAAATAAAGAATAAAGGGCCGTTGATTTTTTTCCGAATTATTATTGTTGATATTCTGTCCAAATACATTCCACTTTTTGGGTTCTATACGTATGCCTCATCCGAAACGTGTTCCAGGCAAAATTGAATTGTTATGGGCATGGTAATAATGATATATATTTCCTATCTGTTTTGACAATTACAGGTACTCGTTCTCTTATTTTCGTCGGTTTTGCGTTACATTGTATGATTCATTATAAATGGATGGTGCATAAGGGGGAAACAACATTTAAAGAAGTATTGGTGCACTACGACATATTAATTCGCCCTCCGCTGGAGATGACTTTATTATTTCCCAGAAATTCAGTAGACAATAATATTTAAGAAGGACACTTATACACGTGTCAGTCTGAGAAAAAGGCTAAAAATACCCTTGCCGGGGAGGGGGGGGGGGGTCGTGCCGTGCGTGCATTGTATAACTATGCACGCATACCGCTTTCTTCACGCATGGGTAAGCGGTCACTGGCGGGAAAGTGGACGATGCATGGGTGGTCAGAATCCAAGCTGTGCACAATAAAAGCCGGCCAAGACGTGCTGGTCTTTCATTCGATCTCACGATCCGATACATTCCAAGTCCTCCAATATGGCTCCCAAAGTTAGCGGAAAAGGTCAGAAGAAGGCCGGAAATACTAAGGGTCCGGTTAGCGCAAACAAAAAGAGGCACCGGCGTCGCAAGGAGAGCTACGGCATCTACATCTACAAAGTGATGAAACAGGTGCACCCCGACACCGGAATCTCGAGCAAGGCAATGAGCATCATGAACAGCTTTGTCAACGACGTGTTTGAGCGCATCGCCAGCGAATCTTCTCGCCTCGCTCTCTACAACAAGAAGTCCACCATCACAAGCCGTGAAGTGCAGACAGCAGTACGCCTACTTCTTCCCGGGGAGCTTGCTAAGCATGCAGTCAGCGAAGGCACCAAGGCCGTCACCAAGTACACGACTTCAAAATAGAAATTTTGAAGGCTTCAAAACCAAACGGCTCTTTTCAGAGCCAACACAGTTTCCAAAAAGAGATTTGCCAGTCAGCTCAGTTCGCCCGATCAGCCCATTTCTTAGGTTTTACAACTAACCTTTTTTTAATTCTGTTGTGTCCCTTTCACTCTCTCTCTTTTTTTTTTTAATATTCTTTTACCCTTCGTGAGGCGAGGGGAGGTAATGCGATTAAAGTTAATCCCTGAGTCTTGTCGTCGTCGTAAACACATAATTTAATTTATGCCACAGCCTTTGTCAATTGGTCATTTCTTTCAATCTCCGGACGAGTGCTTGCATTTTGTTGAGTGGGTTACTATTAAAAAATAAATTAGGATTTCGTCTGTGGGATGTTACAAATATCTAGCAAGAAACCGAGGCCAGTTTTAACCGCCGCGTGAGAGCAACGAATCACTGCCATTGTGCGGAGGCTGGTCGAAAGATCATGGGACTTCTTCGGCGGAATAACAATAAAACGTCTTAAAATGGAGGTAAGAATGTTGCATGTTTCTGTGTTTTATCTAGTGATTCCATTACTTTGAACGACGATGACACAGTTGTAATTTTTTGTTCCCTCGTCCCCCGCGTCCAAAATGGATGCGGTGCACCCAACCGTGCGACGGGCACGCCCGTGTCGCGTGATTGGCTACTTGGCACGCTTCAGCCAATCCACCAGAACGCTATAACTAGTGTCGTGTTTTCCAAGTGGGTTCATTCACACACCACCTTTACTGCAGAGTACATTCATCTTCTGTCACTATACTGTCAAGATGACTGGGCGAGGAAAGAGCGGCAAAGCAAGAAGCAAGGCCAAGAGCAGGTCCTCCAGGGCGGGACTCCAGTTCCCCGTGGGTCGTGTTCACAGATTTCTGCGTAAGGGCAACTACGCCCAGCGTGTCGGTGCCGGTGCACCGGTCTACCTTGCGGCAGTGATGGAGTACCTTACCGCGGAGATCTTGGAACTGGCCGGAAACGCTGCACGAGACAACAAGAAGACGAGAATTAATCCCCGCCATCTGCAGCTTGCTATACGCAACGACGAGGAGTTGAACAAGTTGATGAGCGGAGTTACCATCGCGCAGGGTGGTGTCCTTCCCAACATCCAGCAAGTTCTTCTGCCCAAGAAGACCGCCAAAGTGTCAAAGTAAAGAAAAGAACTTACTTTGCATCCACAAACCCAAAAGGCTCTTTTCAGAGCCACCACAACCTTCAAAAAAGAGATTTGTCGCTGCCTGTCTAACTCCACCTCTACCTTCACTCATAGCCGAAATCAATTTCTCTATTTTTTTTATAAACAATAGAACACTGTTCCAGATAGAATTCCCACTGTGTCCTTTAACGTATGTGACCGGCCGGCCGGCTGAGTACATTAGCCATACATGTATGTATATGTATTGTCTTAAATGTTGCCTCATGTAGAATGTGAATGACTTATTCACCAAAGGTTACAAAAATGGACAAATAATGGTGCGTTGACATTTGATTCCCGTTTGTTTCTTTTCTTTCTTTCTCTCTTCAATTAACTCCCCGCGGGACCGCATTGATATTGATACATAAGTATTATAAGCGCAAATGCAAACGGTATGACGAATGTTTTCTTTTCTTTCGAATTTTCTTCTTATAACTTCATGACGAAATAAACAATAAATCAATGAAATAAAATAGTAATTATTACAAAAAGGGGAAATAAGTAAGTGAAAAAATAACAAAACAAAAAACAATAACCAAGCAATTAAAGGAAAGCGGCAGGCTGGGACTCGAACCCACGATCTATTACTTTCTACATGTGCTCTCTAACCACTCGGCCACGGAGCTTACTGACAAACTGAAGTATTTCCCCGCCCCTAATGTGGGACCCATGGCAGGGCCTGAGAAATACCCAGATGGGAAACGCCGAGGCGCGATGACCGGGAGTGTTGAAGGGCGCCATCTATTGATATGCTTGTCCCGGTACATCGTACGTACGGCATTTAGTGGCCGACGCTCTCGCCGATGCATCTGATCCCATTTTGATCCATGGATCTGGATTTTTTTCAACAAGTTTTGGTTTGGTGAAATATGATCGAGGTGTATGAAAATGCATGATAGAAATATATTTTTAAGAATGTATATGTCTCTGTTTCTTGCTCATCTCTCTCTCGGAGATTCGTCTTGTTGCGGTGGATCTCTCTCGCCCCTTCTTTTTTCGTTGAGTTGCGGTGGAGGCGCAGGAACAAAGGAAACAAAAAAAATAAAAAAGAATAAGAAACAATAGCAAACAGAATTCCCTTTCCGCGCTATTTCCGCGCTAATCGTTTAATATTAATCTTATTTTCGGCTAAGATCATGTGTAGTATCTGTTCTTTTCAGCTTAATATCTGAAACGCTGTTCATTGAACAGCCAGTATATTAAACTGATTTTTGGATTTGGGCCGTGGAATAGAGGCTTGCCTCGTCCCGGCCACGGGTTGGCCCGGTATAGCAGTACATCCGGGATTCGGCCCACTCCCTTCGGGGAACATCAATTAATACAAAAACAGGTTCTGACTACGGTGCCCCGTCGTTAAAGGTTCGTTTTCTTTTGACGTTTGGTGACAGGGCTTTCACATTGAATTACGGTAAATATTAGTAAGTGTGTAAAGTCTTGTTAAATTATGATGTTGGCGTTTCCATTGATTTCCGTTCAAGGCGTAAATAAAAAAAAAAAAAAAAAAAAAAAAAAAAAGGCTTGGCCACGACCCCTCTGTGTCTGGTTATAAATGTATTGTTTGAGTCTCGTTGCAATATGTTTCTAGGCATCTTCTTCCTTTTCTTATTTGTTATCCCTTTTCCCCCTTGTTTTGCTTCTGATTTGTTTGTTTCCCAGGATGAGTGCTCCTGCCACGATTGGTCGCCAGAGGGCGCCGTAACAGTTGATGGCTTCGCATGCTCATATCGCGTCCGCGCATGTCCTATAAGTTGCCTCGCCGGGGCTGGGATGGCCATTGAATCATCTACAACCGACTGAGGAGACACAAACATGTCTGGCCGTGGCAAAGGAGGAAAGGGACTAGGCAAAGGGGGTGCCAAGCGACACCGCAAGGTTCTCCGAGATAACATCCAGGGAATCACTAAACCAGCCATTCGTCGGCTGGCCCGCCGCGGAGGAGTCAAGCGTATCTCCGGGCTCATCTACGAAGAAACCCGCGGAGTCCTCAAGGTTTTCCTGGAGAACGTTATCCGCGATGCAGTCACCTACTGCGAGCACGCCAAGAGGAAGACTGTCACTGCAATGGACGTGGTGTATGCGCTGAAGAGACAGGGACGCACGCTGTACGGCTTCGGCGGCTAGACACCATATCCAAAAATCAAACCGAACGGCTCTTTTCAGAGCCACCACTATTTCAAAAAAGAGATTGAATCTTGATTTTACTCGATTTCACTTGTCCTTGTCATGTGTGTTCTTAGAGTTGCTTTTCCCCTCCCTATTTCCACTGTAAAACATGTCTGGTCTCCATTTTTTGTCAAAGTCGATTAAGTAATAATTACTGGGTGCTCGTCTCAGGATATAGCGGGGAACGTATAGAGGGATCCGTGACATTTTGTTCGCGAATGGGTGTGTGTGATTATTGTCTTTATTACAAAACAAACATAAACAGCAGCCAATTTTGTTCGCGAATGGGTGTGTGTGATTATTGTCTTTACTACAAAACAAACATAAACAGCAGCCAGGGAAATCCGTATGTTTGTCACTTTTCTTTTAGGGGTGGGGGAGGGGGTGTTTATTGGGGTTCAATTAATCCCAAGTAGGGGGTGGGAGAAATATTGTAGTCTCAACGATCCCAAATGGATTCTGTTGCCGAGGGCTCATAATACTATAGGCTCGGAAAAGCAGCATTTTCGATTGAAATTTAACGTCTATACTTTTTCAACGTACGGAAATCGTGATCACTGAAGCGTCTCCGCTTGGCCCCCGAAGCACCCAATCGGAAGATAGCCCATTGTTAGGCTTCCAACCTAGGATGCTATGCGCCGGCCTTAAGAGGCGGGGTCCGTTCGCTCAATCTGCACTCAGTTGTGATCACCGTTCATCAAACCATACCCTTGACCATGGCGCGCACCAAGCAGACGGCAAGAAAGAGCACCGGGGGGAAAGCCCCCAGGAAGCAGTTGGCCACCAAGGCGGCCCGCAAGAGCGCACCGGCGACTGGCGGTGTCAAGAAACCCCATCGGTACCGACCGGGAACCGTCGCCCTCCGTGAGATTCGCCGCTACCAGAAGAGCACCGAACTGCTGATCCGAAAGCTGCCATTCCAGAGACTTGTGCGTGAAATTGCACAGGATTTCAAAACTGAACTGCGATTCCAGAGTTCTGCCGTCATGGCATTGCAAGAAGCGAGCGAAGCTTACCTCGTCGGCCTCTTCGAAGACACCAACCTGTGCGCCATTCACGCCAAGAGGGTCACCATCATGCCCAAGGACATCCAGTTGGCCCGCCGAATTCGGGGTGAACGAGCTTGAGCACGTTGTGTGCGCAAAAAGAAATAAAACTAACGGCTCTTTTCAGAGCCACTACTTCTTCAAAGAGAGATTAAGTCCAATCCCTGAGTTTTCCTTCAAATAAAGAATAAAGGGCCGTTGATTTTTTTCCGAATTATTATTGTTGATATTCTGTCCAAATACATTCCACTTTTTGGGTTCTATACGTATGCCTCATCCGAAACGTGTTCCAGGCAAAATTGAATTGTTATGGGCATGGTAATAATGATATATATTTCCTATCTGTTTTGACAATTACAGGTACTCGTTCTCTTATTTTCGTCGGTTTTGCGTTACATTGTATGATTCATTATAAATGGATGGTGCATAAGGGGGAAACAACATTTAAAGAAGTATTGGTGCACTACGACATATTAATTCGCCCTCCGCTGGAGATGACTTTATTATTTCCCAGAAATTCAGTAGACAATAATATTTAAGAAGGACACTTATACACGTGTCAGTCTGAGAAAAAGGCTAAAAATACCCTTGCCGGGGAGGGGGGGGGGGGGGGTCGTGCCGTGCGTGCATTGTATAACTATGCACGCATACCGCTTTCTTCACGCATGGGTAAGCGGTCACTGGCGGGAAAGTGGACGATGCATGGGTGGTCAGAATCCAAGCTGTGCACAATAAAAGCCGGCCAAGACGTGCTGGTCTTTCATTCGATCTCACGATCCGATACATTCCAAGTCCTCCAATATGGCTCCCAAAGTTAGCGGAAAAGGTCAGAAGAAGGCCGGAAATACTAAGGGTCCGGTTAGCGCAAACAAAAAGAGGCACCGGCGTCGCAAGGAGAGCTACGGCATCTACATCTACAAAGTGATGAAACAGGTGCACCCCGACACCGGAATCTCGAGCAAGGCAATGAGCATCATGAACAGCTTTGTCAACGACGTGTTTGAGCGCATCGCCAGCGAATCTTCTCGCCTCGCTCTCTACAACAAGAAGTCCACCATCACAAGCCGTGAAGTGCAGACAGCAGTACGCCTACTTCTTCCCGGGGAGCTTGCTAAGCATGCAGTCAGCGAAGGCACCAAGGCCGTCACCAAGTACACGACTTCAAAATAGAAATTTTGAAGGCTTCAAAACCAAACGGCTCTTTTCAGAGCCAACACAGTTTCCAAAAAGAGATTTGCCAGTCAGCTCAGTTCGCCCGATCAGCCCATTTCTTAGGTTTTACAACTAACCTTTTTTTATTCTGTTGTGTCCCTTTCACTCTCTCTCTTTTTTTTTTTAATATTCTTTTACCCTTCGTGAGGCGAGGGGAGGTAATGCGATTAAAGTTAATCCCTGAGTCTTGTCGTCGTCGTAAACACATAATTTAATTTATGCCACAGCCTTTGTCAATTGGTCATTTCTTTCAATCTCCGGACGAGTGCTTGCATTTTGTTGAGTGGGTTACTATTAAAAAATAAATTAGGATTTCGTCTGTGGGATGTTACAAATATCTAGCAAGAAACCGAGGCCAGTTTTAACCGCCGCGTGAGAGCAACGAATCACTGCCATTGTGCGGAGGCTGGTCGAAAGATCATGGGACTTCTTCGGCGGAATAACAATAAAACGTCTTAAAATGGAGGTAAGAATGTTGCATGTTTCTGTGTTTTATCTAGTGATTCCATTACTTTGAACGACGATGACACAGTTGTAATTTTTTGTTCCCTCGTCCCCCGCGTCCAAAATGGATGCGGTGCACCCAACCGTGCGACGGGCACGCCCGTGTCGCGTGATTGGCTACTTGGCACGCTTCAGCCAATCCACCAGAACGCTATAACTAGTGTCGTGTTTTCCAAGTGGGTTCATTCACACACCACCTTTACTGCAGAGTACATTCATCTTCTGTCACTATACTGTCAAGATGACTGGGCGAGGAAAGAGCGGCAAAGCAAGAAGCAAGGCCAAGAGCAGGTCCTCCAGGGCGGGACTCCAGTTCCCCGTGGGTCGTGTTCACAGATTTCTGCGTAAGGGCAACTACGCCCAGCGTGTCGGTGCCGGTGCACCGGTCTACCTTGCGGCAGTGATGGAGTACCTTACCGCGGAGATCTTGGAACTGGCCGGAAACGCTGCACGAGACAACAAGAAGACGAGAATTAATCCCCGCCATCTGCAGCTTGCTATACGCAACGACGAGGAGTTGAACAAGTTGATGAGCGGAGTTACCATCGCGCAGGGTGGTGTCCTTCCCAACATCCAGCAAGTTCTTCTGCCCAAGAAGACCGCCAAAGTGTCAAAGTAAAGAAAAGAACTTACTTTGCATCCACAAACCCAAAAGGCTCTTTTCAGAGCCACCACAACCTTCAAAAAAGAGATTTGTCGCTGCCTGTCTAACTCCACCTCTACCTTCACTCATAGCCGAAATCAATTTCTCTATTTTTTTTTATAAACAATAGAACACTGTTCCAGATAGAATTCCCACTGTGTCCTTTAACGTATGTGACCGGCCGGCCGGCTGAGTACATTAGCCATACATGTATGTATATGTATTGTCTTAAATGTTGCCTCATGTAGAATGTGAATGACTTATTCACCAAAGGTTACAAAAATGGACAAATAATGGTGCGTTGACATTTGATTCCCGTTTGTTTCTTTTCTTTCTTTCTCTCTTCAATTAACTCCCCGCGGGACCGCATTGATATTGATACATAAGTATTATAAGCGCAAATGCAAACGGTATGACGAATGTTTTCTTTTCTTTCGAATTTTCTTCTTATAACTTCATGACGAAATAAACAATAAATCAATGAAATAAAATAGTAATTATTACAAAAAGGGGAAATAAGTAAGTGAAAAAATAACAAAACAAAACAATAACCAAGCAATTAAAGGAAAGCGGCAGGCTGGGACTCGAACCCACGATCTATTACTTTCTACATGTGCTCTCTAACCACTCGGCCACGGAGCTTACTGACAAACTGAAGTATTTCCCCGCCCCTAATGTGGGACCCATTGGCAGGGCCTGAGAAATACCCAGATGGGAAACGCCGAGGCGCGATGACCGGGAGTGTTGAAGGGCGCCATCTATTGATATGCTTGTCCCGGTACATCGTACGTACGGCATTTAGTGCCGACGCTCTCGCTCACTGATGCATTGATCCCATTTTTTGTCTGGATTAATTTTTTCAACAAGATTTTTGGTGAAATATGATCGAGGTGTATGAAAATGCATGATAGAAATATTTTTAAGAATGTATATGTCTCTGTTAATCTGAGAAAGCCGGAGATTTCTTGCTCATCTCTCTCTCCCCGGGTTTCGTTGAGTTGCGGTGGACGCGCAGGAGTCTTCTTTTTGTTTTCACACCAGGAAACAAAAAAAGGCAAAAATAAATAATAAGAAGAACAATAGCAAACAGTATTTCAAGACGAATAATCCCTTTCCGCGCTATTGTTTTAATATTAATCGTTATCGCTTCTCGGCCTTTTGGCTAAGATCATGTGTAGTATCTGTTCTTTTCAGCTTAATATCTGAAACGCTGTTCATTGAACAGCCAGTATATTAAACTGATTTTTGGATTTGGGCCGTGGAATAGAGGCTTGCCTCGTCCCGGCCACGGGTTGGCCCGGTATAGCAGTACATCCGGGATTCGGCCCACTCCCTTCGGGGAACATCAATTAATACAAAAACAGGTTCTGACTACGGTGCCCCGTCGTTAAAGGTTCGTTTTCTTTTGACGTTTTGGTGACAGGGCTTTCACATTGAATTACGGTAAATATTAGTAAGTGTGTAAAGTCTTGTTAAATTATGATGTTGGCGTTTCCATTGATTTCCGTTCAAGGCGTAAATAAAAAAAAAAAAAAAAAAAAAAAAAAAGGCTTGGCCACGACCCCTCTGTGTCTGGTTATAAATGTATTGTTTGAGTCTCGTTGCAATATGTTTCTAGGCATCTTCTTCCTTTTCTTATTTGTTATCCCTTTTCCCCCTTGTTTTGCTTCTGATTTGTTTGTTTCCCAGGATGAGTGCTCCTGCCACGATTGGTCGCCAGAGGGCGCCGTAACAGTTGATGGCTTCGCATGCTCATATCGCGTCCGCGCATGTCCTATAAGTTGCCTCGCCGGGGCTGGGATGGCCATTGAATCATCTACAACCGACTGAGGAGACACAAACATGTCTGGCCGTGGCAAAGGAGGAAAGGGACTAGGCAAAGGGGGTGCCAAGCGACACCGCAAGGTTCTCCGAGATAACATCCAGGGAATCACTAAACCAGCCATTCGTCGGCTGGCCCGCCGCGGAGGAGTCAAGCGTATCTCCGGGCTCATCTACGAAGAAACCCGCGGAGTCCTCAAGGTTTTCCTGGAGAACGTTATCCGCGATGCAGTCACCTACTGCGAGCACGCCAAGAGGAAGACTGTCACTGCAATGGACGTGGTGTATGCGCTGAAGAGACAGGGACGCACGCTGTACGGCTTCGGCGGCTAGACACCATATCCAAAAATCAAACCGAACGGCTCTTTTCAGAGCCACCACTATTTCAAAAAAGAGATTGAATCTTGATTTTACTCGATTTCACTTGTCCTTGTCATGTGTGTTCTTAGAGTTGCTTTTCCCCTCCCTATTTCCACTGTAAAACATGTCTGGTCTCCATTTTTTTGTCAAAGTCGATTAAGTAATAATTACTGGGTGCTCGTCTCAGGATATAGCGGGGAACGTATAGAGGGATCCGTGACATTTTGTTCGCGAATGGGTGTGTGTGATTATTGTCTTTATTACAAAACAAACATAAACAGCAGCCAATTTTGTTCGCGAATGGGTGTGTGTGATTATTGTCTTTACTACAAAACAAACATAAACAGCAGCCAGGGAAATCCGTATGTTTGTCACTTTTCTTTTAGGGGTGGGGGAGGGGGTGTTTATTGGGGTTCAATTAATCCCAAGTAGGGGGTGGGAGAAATATTGTAGTCTCAACGATCCCAAATGGATTCTGTTGCCGAGGGCTCATAATACTATAGGCTCGGAAAAGCAGCATTTTCGATTGAAATTTAACGTCTATACTTTTTCAACGTACGGAAATCGTGATCACTGAAGCGTCTCCGCTTGGCCCCCGAAGCACCCAATCGGAAGATAGCCCATTGTTAGGCTTCCAACCTAGGATGCTATGCGCCGGCCTTAAGAGGCGGGGTCCGTTCGCTCAATCTGCACTCAGTTGTGATCACCGTTCATCAAACCATACCCTTGACCATGGCGCGCACCAAGCAGACGGCAAGAAAGAGCACCGGGGGGAAAGCCCCCAGGAAGCAGTTGGCCACCAAGGCGGCCCGCAAGAGCGCACCGGCGACTGGCGGTGTCAAGAAACCCCATCGGTACCGACCGGGAACCGTCGCCCTCCGTGAGATTCGCCGCTACCAGAAGAGCACCGAACTGCTGATCCGAAAGCTGCCATTCCAGAGACTTGTGCGTGAAATTGCACAGGATTTCAAAACTGAACTGCGATTCCAGAGTTCTGCCGTCATGGCATTGCAAGAAGCGAGCGAAGCTTACCTCGTCGGCCTCTTCGAAGACACCAACCTGTGCGCCATTCACGCCAAGAGGGTCACCATCATGCCCAAGGACATCCAGTTGGCCCGCCGAATTCGGGGTGAACGAGCTTGAGCACGTTGTGTGCGCAAAAAGAAATAAAACTAACGGCTCTTTTCAGAGCCACTACTTCTTCAAAGAGAGATTAAGTCCAATCCCTGAGTTTTCCTTCAAATAAAGAATAAAGGGCCGTTGATTTTTTTCCGAATTATTATTGTTGATATTCTGTCCAAATACATTCCACTTTTTGGTTCTATACGTATGCCTCATCCGAAACGTGTTCCAGGCAAAATTGAATTGTTATGGGCATGGTAATAATGATATATATTTCCTATCTGTTTTGACAATTACAGGTACTCGTTCTCTTATTTTCGTCGGTTTTGCGTTACATTGTATGATTCATTATAAATGGATGGTGCATAAGGGGGAAACAACATTTAAAGAAGTATTGGTGCACTACGACATATTAATTCGCCCTCCGCTGGAGATGACTTTATTATTTCCCAGAAATTCAGTAGACAATAATATTTAAGAAGGACACTTATACACGTGTCAGTCTGAGAAAAAGGCTAAAAATACCCTTGCCGGGGAGGGGGGGGGGGGGGTCGTGCCGTGCGTGCATTGTATAACTATGCACGCATACCGCTTTCTTCACGCATGGGTAAGCGGTCACTGGCGGGAAAGTGGACGATGCATGGGTGGTCAGAATCCAAGCTGTGCACAATAAAAGCCGGCCAAGACGTGCTGGTCTTTCATTCGATCTCACGATCCGATACATTCCAAGTCCTCCAATATGGCTCCCAAAGTTAGCGGAAAAGGTCAGAAGAAGGCCGGAAATACTAAGGGTCCGGTTAGCGCAAACAAAAAGAGGCACCGGCGTCGCAAGGAGAGCTACGGCATCTACATCTACAAAGTGATGAAACAGGTGCACCCCGACACCGGAATCTCGAGCAAGGCAATGAGCATCATGAACAGCTTTGTCAACGACGTGTTTGAGCGCATCGCCAGCGAATCTTCTCGCCTCGCTCTCTACAACAAGAAGTCCACCATCACAAGCCGTGAAGTGCAGACAGCAGTACGCCTACTTCTTCCGGGGAGCTTGCTAAGCATGCAGTCAGCGAAGGCACCAAGGCCGTCACCAAGTACACGACTTCAAAATAGAAATTTTGAAGGCTTCAAAACCAAACGGCTCTTTTCAGAGCCAACACAGTTTCCAAAAAGAGATTTGCCAGTCAGCTCAGTTCGCCCGATCAGCCCATTTCTTAGGTTTTACAACTAACCTTTTTTTATTCTGTTGTGTCCCTTTCACTCTCTCTCTTTTTTTTTAATATTCTTTTACCCTTCGTGAGGCGAGGGGAGGTAATGCGATTAAAGTTAATCCCTGAGTCTTGTCGTCGTCGTAAACACATAATTTAATTTATGCCACAGCCTTTGTCAATTGGTCATTTCTTTCAATCTCCGGACGAGTGCTTGCATTTTGTTGAGTGGGTTACTATTAAAAAATAAATTAGGATTTCGTCTGTGGGATGTTACAAATATCTAGCAAGAAACCGAGGCCAGTTTTAACCGCCGCGTGAGAGCAACGAATCACTGCCATTGTGCGGAGGCTGGTCGAAAGATCATGGGACTTCTTCGGCGGAATAACAATAAAACGTCTTAAAATGGAGGTAAGAATGTTGCATGTTTCTGTGTTTTATCTAGTGATTCCATTACTTTGAACGACGATGACACAGTTGTAATTTTTTGTTCCCTCGTCCCCCGCGTCCAAAATGGATGCGGTGCACCCAACCGTGCGACGGGCACGCCCGTGTCGCGTGATTGGCTACTTGGCACGCTTCAGCCAATCCACCAGAACGCTATAACTAGTGTCGTGTTTTCCAAGTGGGTTCATTCACACACCACCTTTACTGCAGAGTACATTCATCTTCTGTCACTATACTGTCAAGATGACTGGGCGAGGAAAGAGCGGCAAAGCAAGAAGCAAGGCCAAGAGCAGGTCCTCCAGGGCGGGACTCCAGTTCCCCGTGGGTCGTGTTCACAGATTTCTGCGTAAGGGCAACTACGCCCAGCGTGTCGGTGCCGGTGCACCGGTCTACCTTGCGGCAGTGATGGAGTACCTTACCGCGGAGATCTTGGAACTGGCCGGAAACGCTGCACGAGACAACAAGAAGACGAGAATTAATCCCCGCCATCTGCAGCTTGCTATACGCAACGACGAGGAGTTGAACAAGTTGATGAGCGGAGTTACCATCGCGCAGGGTGGTGTCCTTCCCAACATCCAGCAAGTTCTTCTGCCCAAGAAGACCGCCAAAGTGTCAAAGTAAAGAAAAGAACTTACTTTGCATCCACAAACCCAAAAGGCTCTTTTCAGAGCCACCACAACCTTCAAAAAAGAGATTTGTCGCTGCCTGTCTAACTCCACCTCTACCTTCACTCATAGCCGAAATCAATTTCTCTATTTTTTTTTATAAACAATAGAACACTGTTCCAGATAGAATTCCCACTGTGTCCTTTAACGTATGTGACCGGCCGGCCGGCTGAGTACATTAGCCATACATGTATGTATATGTATTGTCTTAAATGTTGCCTCATGTAGAATGTGAATGACTTATTCACCAAAGGTTACAAAAATGGACAAATAATGGTGCGTTGACATTTGATTCCCGTTTGTTTCTTTTCTTTCTTTCTCTCTTCAATTAACTCCCCGCGGGACCGCATTGATATTGATACATAAGTATTATAAGCGCAAATGCAAACGGTATGACGAATGTTTTCTTTTCTTTCGAATTTTCTTCTTATAACTTCATGACGAAATAAACAATAAATCAATGAAATAAAATAGTAATTATTACAAAAAGGGGAAATAAGTAAGTGAAAAAATAACAAAACAAAACAATAACCAAGCAATTAAAGGAAAGCGGCAGGCTGGGACTCGAACCCACGGTCTATTACTTTCTACATGTGCTCTCTAACCACTCGGCCACGGAGCTTACTGACAAACTGAAGTATTTCCCCGCCCCTAATGTGGGACCCATTGGCAGGCCTGAGAAATACCCAGATGGGAAACGCCGAGGCGCGATGACCGGGAGTGTTGAAGGGCGCCATCTATTGATATGCTTGTCCCGGTACATCGTACGTACGGCATTTAGTGCCGACGCTCTCGCTCACTGATGCATTGATCCCATTTTTTGTCTGGATTAATTTTTTCAACAAGATTTTGGTGAAATATGATCGAGGTGTATGAAAATGCATGATAGAAATATTTTTAAGAATGTATATGTCTCTGTTAATCTGAGAAAGCCGGAGATTTCTTGCTCATCTCTCTCTCCCCGGGTTTCGTTGAGTTGCGGTGGACGCGCAGGAGTCTTTTTTTGTTTTCACACCAGGAAACAAAAAAAGGCAAAAATAATAATAAGAAGAACAATAGCAAACAGTATTTCAAGACGAATAATCCCTTTCCGCGCTATTGTTTTAATATTAATCGTTATCGCTTCTCGGCCTTTTGGCTAAGATCATCACGACTTCCCGAAGCTCCGTGTTTTCTTGAAGCGTAGTAAATCTTCAGAGCTTTTCTAAAGTTAAATTTTTTACCAGGGGTTTTGGTTATTTCATAGACGAAGTCTGTCTACTTTTCGTTTGAAATTTGTTGGATTTTGGGTGTATTTTTGAGGGTTTTGGGGTGGGTTTTTGTAGCTGGCTGAACACACAGTACAGTATTAGCCAGTGTATTCCTTTGTTCAGCTCTTCTTTTGTTCACGCCGGGCAGTGCACGGCCTTTCCTTTCTTCTGATTCAGTTACCCGTGGTGTTGCGTAACAGCATTCGTGTGCGTAACTCTACGGGATTTTGTGTTCTTGTTGTTTTTTGTCTAAGCGTAAAGGCAAAAAGCCTTGCCTTTTACGCCATTTTGTATATATAGGCTCTGTGCATTTTGCACTTGTATATTTAAATACCTCACTGATCAGCAATTTGCTGACCGTCCCTTTTTTCTTTTTGCTGCAGGGTGGCAGTTGCATCCTGCAGTAATCATTTTGGTAACTGGTCGGTGTTTTACCAGGAGTATTTACCGGCCTGTGCATTTGTTTTCCTTCGTTTTTTGTTTCCTTGTCGGAGATAGGCAAGATGCCATCTCTCCGATATAAAGAGTGCGCCGTCGAGCTGCGGTTCGGCGGCGAAGTTACGCCGAAACTAGTTTTTTCGGAATTTAGTAAGTTGGGAATTGTGGCCAAGGACCACCTGTCGGCTGTCCAGCCTTTGCCAGGGCATCGATTCGATGTTGTGTTCAAGACGCCAGAACTGGCGAAGACGTATCAACCGTCCCTGACATCCATCCCCGGATGTCAGGTGATTGCTTTTGATGGCATTGCCATTGTGACGATGCACTATGTTTGTCTTAGCATCGACGACAATATTGTTCGTCGTTTGCTGAGTGCCTATGGCGAGGTTCTCCAGGGTCGGTTTTGTACCCACGCTGGAGAGCCTACGATCTTCAACGGTACTAGGCAGTACCGTATGAGGATCAAGAAAAACATACCGTCCGTTATGCGGATTGGTAATAGAAATGCCTGGGTGTCCTACATTGGACAGCCCAGGACTTGTGCAAAGTGTGGCCAGCAGGGCCATTTTGCTAATTCCTGTAAGCAGGAAAAGTGCTATAAGTGCCTTGGTGTGGGGCACGTGGCTTCCTCGTGCCCCAACCGAGTTGTCTGTACTGTTTGCGGGGAGGAGGGGCACAACTTTAAGATGTGCCCTAACTCCTTTGCAAACAAAGTAGTTCCTAAACGCACCTGGGCTCAGGTGGTGCGGGAGGAGACGACTTCGTCGACTCCTGCCGAGCCTGAGTCCCAGGCTGCTGCCTCTGATGCATCTCCATCTAGCTCGTCAACCGTAGGGGAGACCCCACCCACTAAGCTTAACAGCACCGCGCCGGAGGACAGCTTGTCTAGCCGTCCGAAGGTGCGGTGTAGTTCCTGCAATACGCAGGTTGGACCCTACGGGGTTGATGCTTTATGTATTTCCTGTGACTGCCCCATCGGTCACAGGAAAATCACTGTTCTTTCTTGTGCTGATTGCACTAATGTTAACGGCCCGCCGCAAATTGTTTGCAGTGAGCCTGAGTGCAACACTTTTCTGCTGGAACGCCAGCGAAAAATCCCAAAGGTTCCTGCTGGTTCCAGCAGGAAAAGACCAAGTAACAGAAAGAGGCGTGTAATTTCTTCCTCATCTTCGGATGAGGAAGTACAACACAAAAAAAGTTCTCCTCCTTCACTGACGCCCGTGCTCCGCATTGCTTCCGAGAAGGAACTTTCCGGCTCGGGCTCTGAGGGCATGGAAACATGTAGCGAGACCCCTGATGCCCCACAGGAGGTTCTTAAAGGACCTACCGTTGCCGTAGTAAGGAAAGCCAGACTTAAACTTAAAAGTCTTAAGCTTCCTGGGATCCAAGAAAATTTGATCCCTTGCAGCGTTCCTGCTTGCAAGGAGGTTTTCCAGGCTTGGTCTGAGCTTAATAGCCACAGGGTGACAGTCCATCAGGATAAGTCCCCTGTGGAATTCAAGTGTCCCCGCTGTGACAAGACCACCCGGTCTTCTTATGACTGGTTTAGCCACCTGATCCAGGAACATGCACATTTCGTTTTGGATGCCGGATCGGCGGACCTTAGGTCCTATTTGAAGTATTGAGTATTTTTTTCTAGGCAAAATGACGCCTTCATCAGTCTGTTTCTTTTCCTTTCTTGTATTTATTTCAATGATTTCCATTATTTCATTGAATGTTAATGGAATGCGTGATTCCCTGAAAAGAAAACGCATTTTTCAGTTTTGTCATCATTATGACATATCCTGCCTGCAGGAATGTCATATCACCCCTGCAGATTTGGCTTTATGGAGTGCAGAATGGAGGGGAGAGATGTTTGCCAGTTTTGGCACATCTTTCTCCTCTGGTACTGTAATTCTTATTCCTAGGCGTAGTCCTTTACGTTTTTTCGATTCTTCAGTGGATACTGAGGGTCGTATTATTAGCGGTACCCTCCAGGGTCACGGGGGTAGTGTTAATCTCTGTGTAGTTTACGCTCCCACGGACCCTGGAGCCCGTCGTCTTTTCTTTTCTAATCTGGCCTCTCATTTGAGAGGCAATCATCCAATTATTTTGTGTGGCGATTTTAATTGTGTTTTGGACATCCATTTGGACCGTCGCGGTTCTGCTGCTACTTCGTGTGGTTTGGGAGCCGCGGAGTTGCGGCAGCTTTTGTCCACCTTTTCCCTAAAAGACTGTTGGAGAGATCGTTTTCCTAATGTTCATTCTTTTACCTGGCGAAATGCGGCGAACTCCGCCTCCAGTAGGCTGGACCGTTTTTACGTGTCCCGTCTGCTGGATGTGGAGTCTTGTTCGCACTCGCCCTGTTATTTGTCTGATCATGATGCTATTACTTTGAAATTTACCTTCCCCTCTTCTCCCGGCATCGGGAGCGGTTACTGGAAGTGTAACGTCTCCATCCTTTCTGATGCCGTTTTTAGAGAAGAGTTTACGCAAGCTTATTTAGGTTGGCGTTCGCTCAAGGAGGGGTTTGATAATGAACTCCTCTGGTGGGAGGACGTCAAATTGCGTTCCAAGCAAATGTTGGTCAGCTTTTCTAGCCGCTTAGCCAGGAAACGACGGAAGAAAAGGGAGGACTTAATGTCTTCTCTTAAATCTGTTCTTCTTGATTTGAATAGTGGGGATTCTAACCCCGCGCTTCTAGCCCAGTATGACTCTTTGAAATGGAGATTGGAGACATTGGATGACTTTGAAGCTGAGGGGGCTCGAATACGTTCTCGTGTCCGTGTCCTCAATGATGCGGAGAAGCCATCCAAGTTTTTCTTTCGGCTGGAGTCCGAGCAAGCCAGAAAAAAGTTTATTTCTTCTGTCCGCGGTGCCGACGACGTTGTTGTCGAGACTTCGGCAGAAATTGCCTCTGTTTATCGGTCCTTTTATTCCGATTTGTTTAGCGAGGAGCCGGTAGAGGAGGATCTCCAGTCTCCCTTTCTAGACTCGTTAACCTCCAGAGTCCCTCATGACCTTTTTTTGGATTTCGAGAGTCCACTTGAACTCTCGGAGTTGACCGATGCACTGAAGGGGATGGCCAACTGTAGGACCCCTGGTGGGGACGGACTTCCCAGGGAATTTTACATTTCCTTCTGGGAGTTGTTAGGTCCAGACCTGCTGGGGGTTTTTCGTTGTGCTTATAAGTTGAATTGTTTAGCTGTTTCTCAGCGGTCGGGCATTCTAACTCTATTAGAAAAGCCCGGTGACCCGTTAGATCCCCGTAATAAACGGCCAATTTCTTTGCTGAATGTTGACTACAAAATTTTGTCGAAGGCCTTATGCTTACGTATCAGCAAAGTGCTGCCAGACATCATCAGTCCTTTCCAGACTTGCGGCGTCAAGGGGAGGTCCATCCACGACAACATCAGACTCCTACGGGATCTGGTGGCGTATGTGGATGGAAAGAACCTTGACTGCCTTGTAATCTCTTTAGATCAACAGAAGGCTTTCGACAGAGTTAACTGGAATTTTTTGTTTAAAGTCATGAGTCGTTTTGGGTTCGGCCCTAACTTTTTGCACTGGGTCAAACTTTTGTACACCGACATTTCTAGTCAAGTTTTAGTTAATGGTGTTCTTTCTGATCCGTTTGGTTTGTCGAGGGGAGTGAGGCAGGGATGTCCCCTATCTCCTCTCCTCTACGTTCTTTTTATTGAGCCGTTTGCGGCTACAGTTATCCGTGACGGTCGCATCGGTGGCCTGGTGGTTCCAGGCAGCAGTGGTTTGCAGTGCAAAGTCGTTCAGTACGCTGACGACACCACTTGCATTGTCAGGGATCGCTTGTCGCTGGTGCGACTGTTCGGTATCATTAAACAGTATGAGTTAGCGAGCGGTTCTCGCCTGAATATGGCCAAATCTCAGGGCCTCATTTTCGGGGCCTGGCCTGATGATATGTCTTCTCTGGTTGACATTAAGTGGACCAGAACTCCCATTAAAATTAATGGTATTTTTGTTGGTAAGGGAAACATGGGTGAGAAGAGCTGGAAGGAACGAATTCCAGCTCTGCTCACTTGTCTTACTAAATGGAAAGGGAGAAATCTTTCTCTTCTTGGTAAAGTTTTGGTTGTTAATTCAGTTATTCTTTCGCCTCTGTATTATCTAGCGCCTATTTACCCCCTCCCCGCCTCGGTGGAGAAGGTGGTGAACAAGGCTATTTTTGGTTTCATTTGGTCTAATAAGACCGAGTTGGTTTCGCGCCCAGTCCTTTTTCAACCTGTTGATCAGGGTGGGCTGGGCGTAGTTAATATTAGACATAAATGTGATAGTCTTTTTGTTCGGGGTTTGAGGAGCGTGTTGGATGTTGATGGTCCTCCTTGGAGGTTTTTTGCCCTTTATTGGGTAACATTTTCGTTGCGTAGTATCCTGCCTGTTGGGTTTTGGTCTAACAGCAGGCCGCACGCCTTGAACCTCACTTCTTGGTATGGGTATTTTTGCAAGCTGGTCTTGCTTGTTTTTAAGCTGGCTCCGAATTTTGCCTGGGAAGCGGGTACCTCCCGCCAATTATACCTGATTTTTTTCGGCCAAGATCCTGTTAGGAAACCGGTCTTAGTCCTCCAAGACTTAGCCTTGGTTTTTAAATTTGCTAACTGCTCCGTTTTGGATCACCGTCTCCGGGATCTGAACTGGAGAATCATTTGGCGGGCCGTGAAAACGGCCCAAAAAGTTCTTAATTGGGGTTATGGGGCCGGCAAGTGCCCCCGCGCCGGTTGTGGCCAACCGGAAACTATTAACCATGTTTTTTGGGATTGTGCCTTTGTTTCTATTCCTTGGGGTTGGGTTGAACATGTGGGTGGGAGGATCTTGGGGGAACATTTCTCCCTGACCGCACCTTGTGTATTGTATGCTGATGGTTTGAATAACCGTGCAGATTGTGTTTTGGTTTGGTACTTGATCTGCGTTGTCAAGTGGCTTATTTGGTCTTCGCGTTGCGAGACCTTGTTCGATAAGTCTACTGCCAGCGCAGATATTGTTCTCCATCGGATTAAGCGCGCGGTCAGGGATAGAATTCGTGCTGATTTTGCTAGGCTGACCGAAGACGGCTTCCGTGCTACGTGGTGCGTGCGGGGAATTCTCTGCACAGTCGTCGGAGGTCAGCTAATTCTTCGCCTTTAGGTTTTTGAAACCCTTGGTGTTTGCTGTTTAGACCCTTTAGGTCTCTTCTGTGTGGGAGATTTTTTGCTCCTGGTTTACTGGGACCCTTTTGGTCCCTTTTGTGTGGGAGCTTTCAGCTCCTGGTTTTGGGGCCCTTTAGGCCCTTTTTTAGTAGAATCATGGCATCTCTTTAGAGCCTTGTGTCGAACCTGTGAGAGTCTTCGCTCTCATGTTTTAGACCCTTTAGGTCTTTTTTATCGAAGTTTGGAAGTTTCGTCTGGATGTGTATAGTATGCATTTTGTTTGAATATGGTTTTCGGCAGACAGTTAGGGTCGTACCCTACCATGGTAACGCGTGGGTAGCGTGGCTACACAGTTTGTTTGTCTTGTCCGTGTTAAGTGTTTGTCAGTTTAATTATTAGGCAAAGGGTAGGGAGGCTCGTAGCCTCACTTACTAAGGTGTAGTGTGACTACCCTATCCTGGGATCTTCTTTAGGAGGATCCCGAAACCAAAAAATTAGTATCTGTTCTTTTCAGCTTAATATCTGAAACGCTGTTCATTGAACAGCCAGTATATTAAACTGATTTTTGGATTTGGGCCGTGGAATAGAGGCTTGCCTCGTCCCGGCCACGGGTTGGCCCGGTATAGCAGTACATCCGGGATTCGGCCCACTCCCTTCGGGGAACATCAATTAATACAAAAACAGGTTCTGACTACGGTGCCCCGTCGTTAAAGGTTCGTTTTCTTTTGACGTTTTGGTGACAGGGCTTTCACATTGAATTACGGTAAATATTAGTAAGTGTGTAAAGTCTTGTTAAATTATGATGTTGGCGTTTCCATTGATTTCCGTTCAAGGCGTAAATAAAAAAAAAAAAAAAAAAAAAAAAAAGGCTTGGCCACGACCCCTCTGTGTCTGGTTATAAATGTATTGTTTGAGTCTCGTTGCAATATGTTTCTAGGCATCTTCTTCCTTTTCTTATTTGTTATCCCTTTTCCCCCTTGTTTTGCTTCTGATTTGTTTGTTTCCCAGGATGAGTGCTCCTGCCACGATTGGTCGCCAGAGGGCGCCGTAACAGTTGATGGCTTCGCATGCTCATATCGCGTCCGCGCATGTCCTATAAGTTGCCTCGCCGGGGCTGGGATGGCCATTGAATCATCTACAACCGACTGAGGAGACACAAACATGTCTGGCCGTGGCAAAGGAGGAAAGGGACTAGGCAAAGGGGGTGCCAAGCGACACCGCAAGGTTCTCCGAGATAACATCCAGGGAATCACTAAACCAGCCATTCGTCGGCTGGCCCGCCGCGGAGGAGTCAAGCGTATCTCCGGGCTCATCTACGAAGAAACCCGCGGAGTCCTCAAGGTTTTCCTGGAGAACGTTATCCGCGATGCAGTCACCTACTGCGAGCACGCCAAGAGGAAGACTGTCACTGCAATGGACGTGGTGTATGCGCTGAAGAGACAGGGACGCACGCTGTACGGCTTCGGCGGCTAGACACCATATCCAAAAATCAAACCGAACGGCTCTTTTCAGAGCCACCACTATTTCAAAAAAGAGATTGAATCTTGATTTTACTCGATTTCACTTGTCCTTGTCATGTGTGTTCTTAGAGTTGCTTTTCCCCTCCCTATTTCCACTGTAAAACATGTCTGGTCTCCATTTTTTTGTCAAAGTCGATTAAGTAATAATTACTGGGTGCTCGTCTCAGGATATAGCGGGGAACGTATAGAGGGATCCGTGACATTTTGTTCGCGAATGGGTGTGTGTGATTATTGTCTTTATTACAAAACAAACATAAACAGCAGCCAATTTTGTTCGCGAATGGGTGTGTGTGATTATTGTCTTTATTACAAAACAAACATAAACAGCAGCCAGGGAAATCCGTATGTTTGTCACTTTTCTTTTAGGGGTGGGGGAGGGGGTGTTTATTGGGGTTCAATTAATCCCAAGTAGGGGGTGGGAGAAATATTGTAGTCTCAACGATCCCAAATGGATTCTGTTGCCGAGGGCTCATAATACTATAGGCTCGGAAAAGCAGCATTTTCGATTGAAATTTAACGTCTATACTTTTTCAACGTACGGAAATCGTGATCACTGAAGCGTCTCCGCTTGGCCCCCGAAGCACCCAATCGGAAGATAGCCCATTGTTAGGCTTCCAACCTAGGATGCTATGCGCCGGCCTTAAGAGGCGGGGTCCGTTCGCTCAATCTGCACTCAGTTGTGATCACCGTTCATCAAACCATACCCTTGACCATGGCGCGCACCAAGCAGACGGCAAGAAAGAGCACCGGGGGGAAAGCCCCCAGGAAGCAGTTGGCCACCAAGGCGGCCCGCAAGAGCGCACCGGCGACTGGCGGTGTCAAGAAACCCCATCGGTACCGACCGGGAACCGTCGCCCTCCGTGAGATTCGCCGCTACCAGAAGAGCACCGAACTGCTGATCCGAAAGCTGCCATTCCAGAGACTTGTGCGTGAAATTGCACAGGATTTCAAAACTGAACTGCGATTCCAGAGTTCTGCCGTCATGGCATTGCAAGAAGCGAGCGAAGCTTACCTCGTCGGCCTCTTCGAAGACACCAACCTGTGCGCCATTCACGCCAAGAGGGTCACCATCATGCCCAAGGACATCCAGTTGGCCCGCCGAATTCGGGGTGAACGAGCTTGAGCACGTTGTGTGCGCAAAAAGAAATAAAACTAACGGCTCTTTTCAGAGCCACTACTTCTTCAAAGAGAGATTAAGTCCAATCCCTGAGTTTTCCTTCAAATAAAGAATAAAGGGCCGTTGATTTTTTTCCGAATTATTATTGTTGATATTCTGTCCAAATACATTCCACTTTTTGGGTTCTATACGTATGCCTCATCCGAAACGTGTTCCAGGCAAAATTGAATTGTTATGGGCATGGTAATAATGATATATATTTCCTATCTGTTTTGACAATTACAGGTACTCGTTCTCTTATTTTCGTCGGTTTTGCGTTACATTGTATGATTCATTATAAATGGATGGTGCATAAGGGGGAAACAACATTTAAAGAAGTATTGGTGCACTACGACATATTAATTCGCCCTCCGCTGGAGATGACTTTATTATTTCCCAGAAATTCAGTAGACAATAATATTTAAGAAGGACACTTATACACGTGTCAGTCTGAGAAAAAGGCTAAAAATACCCTTGCCGGGAGGGGGGGGGGGGGGGTCGTGCCGTGCGTGCATTGTATAACTATGCACGCATACCGCTTTCTTCACGCATGGGTAAGCGGTCACTGGCGGGAAAGTGGACGATGCATGGGTGGTCAGAATCCAAGCTGTGCACAATAAAAGCCGGCCAAGACGTGCTGGTCTTTCATTCGATCTCACGATCCGATACATTCCAAGTCCTCCAATATGGCTCCCAAAGTTAGCGGAAAAGGTCAGAAGAAGGCCGGAAATACTAAGGGTCCGGTTAGCGCAAACAAAAAGAGGCACCGGCGTCGCAAGGAGAGCTACGGCATCTACATCTACAAAGTGATGAAACAGGTGCACCCCGACACCGGAATCTCGAGCAAGGCAATGAGCATCATGAACAGCTTTGTCAACGACGTGTTTGAGCGCATCGCCAGCGAATCTTCTCGCCTCGCTCTCTACAACAAGAAGTCCACCATCACAAGCCGTGAAGTGCAGACAGCAGTACGCCTACTTCTTCCCGGGGAGCTTGCTAAGCATGCAGTCAGCGAAGGCACCAAGGCCGTCACCAAGTACACGACTTCAAAATAGAAATTTTGAAGGCTTCAAAACCAAACGGCTCTTTTCAGAGCCAACACAGTTTCCAAAAAGAGATTTGCCAGTCAGCTCAGTTCGCCCGATCAGCCCATTTCTTAGGTTTTACAACTAACCTTTTTTTATTCTGTTGTGTCCCTTTCACTCTCTCTCTTTTTTTTTTTAATATTCTTTTACCCTTCGTGAGGCGAGGGGAGGTAATGCGATTAAAGTTAATCCCTGAGTCTTGTCGTCGTCGTAAACACATAATTTAATTTATGCCACAGCCTTTGTCAATTGGTCATTTCTTTCAATCTCCGGACGAGTGCTTGCATTTTGTTGAGTGGGTTACTATTAAAAAATAAATTAGGATTTCGTCTGTGGGATGTTACAAATATCTAGCAAGAAACCGAGGCCAGTTTTAACCGCCGCGTGAGAGCAACGAATCACTGCCATTGTGCGGAGGCTGGTCGAAAGATCATGGGACTTCTTCGGCGGAATAACAATAAAACGTCTTAAAATGGAGGTAAGAATGTTGCATGTTTCTGTGTTTTATCTAGTGATTCCATTACTTTGAACGACGATGACACAGTTGTAATTTTTTGTTCCCTCGTCCCCCGCGTCCAAAATGGATGCGGTGCACCCAACCGTGCGACGGGCACGCCCGTGTCGCGTGATTGGCTACTTGGCACGCTTCAGCCAATCCACCAGAACGCTATAACTAGTGTTGTGTTTTCCAAGTGGGTTCATTCACACACCACCTTTACTGCAGAGTACATTCATCTTCTGTCACTATACTGTCAAGATGACTGGGCGAGGAAAGAGCGGCAAAGCAAGAAGCAAGGCCAAGAGCAGGTCCTCCAGGGCGGGACTCCAGTTCCCCGTGGGTCGTGTTCACAGATTTCTGCGTAAGGGCAACTACGCCCAGCGTGTCGGTGCCGGTGCACCGGTCTACCTTGCGGCAGTGATGGAGTACCTTACCGCGGAGATCTTGGAACTGGCCGGAAACGCTGCACGAGACAACAAGAAGACGAGAATTAATCCCCGCCATCTGCAGCTTGCTATACGCAACGACGAGGAGTTGAACAAGTTGATGAGCGGAGTTACCATCGCGCAGGGTGGTGTCCTTCCCAACATCCAGCAAGTTCTTCTGCCCAAGAAGACCGCCAAAGTGTCAAAGTAAAGAAAAGAACTTACTTTGCATCCACAAACCCAAAAGGCTCTTTTCAGAGCCACCACAACCTTCAAAAAAGAGATTTGTCGCTGCCTGTCTAACTCCACCTCTACCTTCACTCATAGCCGAAATCAATTTCTCTATTTTTTTTTATAAACAATAGAACACTGTTCCAGATAGAATTCCCACTGTGTCCTTTAACGTATGTGACCGGCCGGCCGGCTGAGTACATTAGCCATACATGTATGTATATGCATTGTCTTAAATGTTGCCTCATGTAGAATGTGAATGACTTATTCACCAAAGGTTACAAAAATGGACAAATAATGGTGCGTTGACATTTGATTCCCGTTTGTTTCTTTTCTTTCTTTCTCTCTTCAATTAACTCCCCGCGGGACCGCATTGATATTGATACATAAGTATTATAAGCGCAAATGCAAACGGTATGACGAATGTTTTCTTTTCTTTCGAATTTTCTTCTTATAACTTCATGACGAAATAAACAATAAATCAATGAAATAAAATAGTAATTATTACAAAAAGGGGAAATAAGTAAGTGAAAAAATAACAAAACAAAAAACAATAACCAAGCAATTAAAGGAAAGCGGCAGGCTGGGACTCGAACCCACGATCTATTACTTTCTACATGTGCTCTCTAACCACTCGGCCACGGAGCTTACTGACAAACTGAAGTATTTCCCCGCCCCTAATGTGGGACCCATTGGCAGGGCCTGAGAAATACCCAGATGGGAAACGCCGAGGCGCGATGACCGGGAGTGTTGAAGGGCGCCATCTATTGATATGCTTGTCCCGGTACATCGTACGTACGGCATTTAGTGCCGACGCTCTCGCTCACTGATGCATTGATCCCATTTTTTGTCTGGATTAATTTTTTCAACAAGATTTTTGGTGAAATATGATCGAGGTGTATGAAAATGCATGATAGAAATATTTTTAAGAATGTATATGTCTCTGTTAATCTGAGAAAGCCGGAGATTTCTTGCTCATCTCTCTCTCCCCGGGTTTCGTTGAGTTGCGGTGGACGCGCAGGAGTCTTCTTTTTGTTTTCACACCAGGAAACAAAAAAAGGCAAAAATAAATAATAAGAAGAACAATAGCAAACAGTATTTCAAGACGAATAATCCCTTTCCGCGCTATTGTTTTAATATTAATCGTTATCGCTTCTCGGCCTTTTGGCTAAGATCATTGCACTTTGGTCTAAGTCTTGGTCAGGAATATCAGGAGGAGGTCCAGACTCGGCATTGCACTTTGCCTTGAGACTGTAAGGCCCCGCCCCCGAAGCGGTCCCCGGCTGGTTTCCCAAGGGCGGCCAGTTCGGGTGATCCTACCTTGGTGGTATCCCTTCGGGGTGTTTTCTGTGCATTTGGCAAGTGGTTGGTACCTAGTGCCACCCCCAAATGTACAGGCCTATGTGTGTGGCCTTCGGGCCGTTTCTATGTTGTCAGTTTTATGTAAACCTTCGGGTTTTGCGTGTTGTTGTTTTGTCCCGGGCAGGAGGGTTCGCAACCCTACTAGCTTGGTCCGGCGTGGTCGGCCTGCCTGGTTCCCCACTTGTGGTCTTGTGGGGGAACCCTAAAAAATAAGTATCTGTTCTTTTCAGCTTAATATCTGAAACGCTGTTCATTGAACAGCCAGTATATTAAACTGATTTTTGGATTTGGGCCGTGGAATAGAGGCTTGCCTCGTCCCGGCCACGGGTTGGCCCGGTATAGCAGTACATCCGGGATTCGGCCCACTCCCTTCGGGGAACATCAATTAATACAAAAACAGGTTCTGACTACGGTGCCCCGTCGTTAAAGGTTCGTTTTCTTTTGACGTTTTGGTGACAGGGCTTTCACATTGAATTACGGTAAATATTAGTAAGTGTGTAAAGTCTTGTTAAATTATGATGTTGGCGTTTCCATTGATTTCCGTTCAAGGCGTAAATAAAAAAAAAAAAAAAAAAAAAAAAAGGCTTGGCCACGACCCCTCTGTGTCTGGTTATAAATGTATTGTTTGAGTCTCGTTGCAATATGTTTCTAGGCATCTTCTTCCTTTTCTTATTTGTTATCCCTTTTCCCCCTTGTTTTGCTTCTGATTTGTTTGTTTCCCAGGATGAGTGCTCCTGCCACGATTGGTCGCCAGAGGGCGCCGTAACAGTTGATGGCTTCGCATGCTCATATCGCGTCCGCGCATGTCCTATAAGTTGCCTCGCCGGGGCTGGGATGGCCATTGAATCATCTACAACCGACTGAGGAGACACAAACATGTCTGGCCGTGGCAAAGGAGGAAAGGGACTAGGCAAAGGGGGTGCCAAGCGACACCGCAAGGTTCTCCGAGATAACATCCAGGGAATCACTAAACCAGCCATTCGTCGGCTGGCCCGCCGCGGAGGAGTCAAGCGTATCTCCGGGCTCATCTACGAAGAAACCCGCGGAGTCCTCAAGGTTTTCCTGGAGAACGTTATCCGCGATGCAGTCACCTACTGCGAGCACGCCAAGAGGAAGACTGTCACTGCAATGGACGTGGTGTATGCGCTGAAGAGACAGGGACGCACGCTGTACGGCTTCGGCGGCTAGACACCATATCCAAAAATCAAACCGAACGGCTCTTTTCAGAGCCACCACTATTTCAAAAAAGAGATTGAATCTTGATTTTACTCGATTTCACTTGTCCTTGTCATGTGTGTTCTTAGAGTTGCTTTTCCCCTCCCTATTTCCACTGTAAAACATGTCTGGTCTCCATTTTTTTGTCAAAGTCGATTAAGTAATAATTACTGGGTGCTCGTCTCAGGATATAGCGGGGAACGTATAGAGGGATCCGTGACATTTTGTTCGCGAATGGGTGTGTGTGATTATTGTCTTTATTACAAAACAAACATAAACAGCAGCCAATTTTGTTCGCGAATGGGTGTGTGTGATTATTGTCTTTATTACAAAACAAACATAAACAGCAGCCAGGGAAATCCGTATGTTTGTCACTTTTCTTTTAGGGGTGGGGGAGGGGGTGTTTATTGGGGTTCAATTAATCCCAAGTAGGGGGTGGGAGAAATATTGTAGTCACAACGATCCCAAATGGATTCTGTTGCCGAGGGCTCATAATACTATAGGCTCGGAAAAGCAGCATTTTCGATTGAAATTTAACGTCTATACTTTTTCAACGTACGGAAATCGTGATCACTGAAGCGTCTCCGCTTGGCCCCCGAAGCACCCAATCGGAAGATAGCCCATTGTTAGGCTTCCAACCTAGGATGCTATGCGCCGGCCTTAAGAGGCGGGGTCCGTTCGCTCAATCTGCACTCAGTTGTGATCACCGTTCATCAAACCATACCCTTGACCATGGCGCGCACCAAGCAGACGGCAAGAAAGAGCACCGGGGGGAAAGCCCCCAGGAAGCAGTTGGCCACCAAGGCGGCCCGCAAGAGCGCACCGGCGACTGGCGGTGTCAAGAAACCCCATCGGTACCGACCGGGAACCGTCGCCCTCCGTGAGATTCGCCGCTACCAGAAGAGCACCGAACTGCTGATCCGAAAGCTGCCATTCCAGAGACTTGTGCGTGAAATTGCACAGGATTTCAAAACTGAACTGCGATTCCAGAGTTCTGCCGTCATGGCATTGCAAGAAGCGAGCGAAGCTTACCTCGTCGGCCTCTTCGAAGACACCAACCTGTGCGCCATTCACGCCAAGAGGGTCACCATCATGCCCAAGGACATCCAGTTGGCCCGCCGAATTCGGGGTGAACGAGCTTGAGCACGTTGTGTGCGCAAAAAGAAATAAAACTAACGGCTCTTTTCAGAGCCACTACTTCTTCAAAGAGAGATTAAGTCCAATCCCTGAGTTTTCCTTCAAATAAAGAATAAAGGGCCGTTGATTTTTTTCCGAATTATTATTGTTGATATTCTGTCCAAATACATTCCACTTTTTGGGTTCTATACGTATGCCTCATCCGAAACGTGTTCCAGGCAAAATTGAATTGTTATGGGCATGGTAATAATGATATATATTTCCTATCTGTTTTGACAATTACAGGTACTCGTTCTCTTATTTTCGTCGGTTTTGCGTTACATTGTATGATTCATTATAAATGGATGGTGCATAAGGGGGAAACAACATTTAAAGAAGTATTGGTGCACTACGACATATTAATTCGCCCTCCGCTGGAGATGACTTTATTATTTCCCAGAAATTCAGTAGACAATAATATTTAAGAAGGACACTTATACACGTGTCAGTCTGAGAAAAAGGCTAAAAATACCCTTGCCGGGGAGGGGGGGGGGGTCGTGCCGTGCGTGCATTGTATAACTATGCACGCATACCGCTTTCTTCACGCATGGGTTAAGCGGTCACTGGCGGGAAAGTGGACGATGCATGGGTGGTCAGAATCCAAGCTGTGCACAATAAAAGCCGGCCAAGACGTGCTGGTCTTTCATTCGATCTCACGATCCGATACATTCCAAGTCCTCCAATATGGCTCCCAAAGTTAGCGGAAAAGGTCAGAAGAAGGCCGGAAATACTAAGGGTCCGGTTAGCGCAAACAAAAAGAGGCACCGGCGTCGCAAGGAGAGCTACGGCATCTACATCTACAAAGTGATGAAACAGGTGCACCCCGACACCGGAATCTCGAGCAAGGCAATGAGCATCATGAACAGCTTTGTCAACGACGTGTTTGAGCGCATCGCCAGCGAATCTTCTCGCCTCGCTCTCTACAACAAGAAGTCCACCATCACAAGCCGTGAAGTGCAGACAGCAGTACGCCTACTTCTTCCCGGGGAGCTTGCTAAGCATGCAGTCAGCGAAGGCACCAAGGCCGTCACCAAGTACACGACTTCAAAATAGAAATTTTGAAGGCTTCAAAACCAAACGGCTCTTTTCAGAGCCAACACAGTTTCCAAAAAGAGATTTGCCAGTCAGCTCAGTTCGCCCGATCAGCCCATTTCTTAGGTTTTACAACTAACCTTTTTTTATTCTGTTGTGTCCCTTTCACTCTCTCTCTTTTTTTTTTTAATATGCTTTTACCCTTCGTGAGGCGAGGGGAGGTAATGCGATTAAAGTTAATCCCTGAGTCTTGTCGTCGTCGTAAACACATAATTTAATTTATGCCACAGCCTTTTTCAATTGGTCATTTCTTTCAATCTCCGGACGAGTGCTTGCATTTTGTTGAGTGGGTTACTATTAAAAAATAAATTAGGATTTCGTCTGTGGGATGTTACAAATATCTAGCAAGAAACCGAGGCCAGTTTTAACCGCCGCGTGAGAGCAACGAATCACTGCCATTGTGCGGAGGCTGGTCGAAAGATCATGGGACTTCTTCGGCGGAATAACAATAAAACGTCTTAAAATGGAGGTAAGAATGTTGCATGTTTCTGTGTTTTATCTAGTGATTCCATTACTTTGAACGACGATGACACAGTTGTAATTTTTTGTTCCCTCGTCCCCCGCGTCCAAAATGGATGCGGTGCACCCAACCGTGCGACGGGCACGCCCGTGTCGCGTGATTGGCTACTTGGCACGCTTCAGCCAATCCACCAGAACGCTATAACTAGTGTTGTGTTTTCCAAGTGGGTTCATTCACACACCACCTTTACTGCAGAGTACATTCATCTTCTGTCACTATACTGTCAAGATGACTGGGCGAGGAAAGAGCGGCAAAGCAAGAAGCAAGGCCAAGAGCAGGTCCTCCAGGGCGGGACTCCAGTTCCCCGTGGGTCGTGTTCACAGATTTCTGCGTAAGGGCAACTACGCCCAGCGTGTCGGTGCCGGTGCACCGGTCTACCTTGCGGCAGTGATGGAGTACCTTACCGCGGAGATCTTGGAACTGGCCGGAAACGCTGCACGAGACAACAAGAAGACGAGAATTAATCCCCGCCATCTGCAGCTTGCTATACGCAACGACGAGGAGTTGAACAAGTTGATGAGCGGAGTTACCATCGCGCAGGGTGGTGTCCTTCCCAACATCCAGCAAGTTCTTCTGCCCAAGAAGACCGCCAAAGTGTCAAAGTAAAGAAAAGAACTTACTTTGCATCCACAAACCCAAAAGGCTCTTTTCAGAGCCACCACAACCTTCAAAAAAGAGATTTGTCGCTGCCTGTCTAACTCCACCTCTACCTTCACTCATAGCCGAAATCAATTTCTCTATTTTTTTTATAAACAATAGAACACTGTTCCAGATAGAATTCCCACTGTGTCCTTTAACGTATGTGACCGGCCGGCCGGCTGAGTACATTAGCCATACATGTATGTATATGTATTGTCTTAAATGTTGCCTCATGTAGAATGTGAATGACTTATTCACCAAAGGTTACAAAAATGGACAAATAATGGTGCGTTGACATTTGTTTCCCGTTTGTTTCTTTTCTTTCTTTCTCTCTTCAATTAACTCCCCGCGGGACCGCATTGATATTGATACATAAGTATTATAAGCGCAAATGAAAACGGTATGACGAATGTTTTCTTTTCTTTCGAATTTTCTTCTTATAACTTCATGACGAAATAAACAATAAATCAATGAAATAAAATAGTAATTATTACAAAAAGGGGAAATAAGTAAGTGAAAAAATAACAAAACAAAAACAATAACCAAGCAATTAAAGGAAAGCGGCAGGCTGGGACTCGAACCCACGGTCTATTACTTTCTACATGTGCTCTCTAACCACTCGGCCACGGAGCTTACTGACAAACTGAAGTATTTCCCCGCCCCTAATGTGGGACCCATTGGCAGGGCCTGAGAAATACCCAGATGGGAAACGCCGAGGCGCGATGACCGGGAGTGTTGAAGGGCGCCATCTATTGATATGCTTGTCCCGGTACATCGTACGTACGGCATTTAGTGCCGACGCTCTCGCTCACTGATGCATTGATCCCATTTTTTGTCTGGATTAATTTTTTCAACAAGATTTTTGGTGAAATATGATCGAGGTGTATGAAAATGCATGATAGAAATATTTTTAAGAATGTATATGTCTCTGTTAATCTGAGAAAGCCGGAGATTTCTTGCTCATCTCTCTCTCCCCTGGGTTTCGTTGAGTTGCGGTGGACGCGCAGGAGTCTTTTTTTGTTTTCACACCAGGAAACAAAAAAAGGCAAAAATAAATAATAAGAAGAACAATAGCAAACAGTATTTCAAGACGAATAATCCCTTTCCGCGCTATTGTTTTAATATTAATCGTTATCGCTTCTCGGCCTTTTGGCTAAGATCATGTGTAGTATCTGTTCTTTTCAGACAGCCACGCCTCCCCGGAGCTCCGGGTTGTCTTCGAAGAAAATCGAGTTTTTAGATCGCGTTAGTCGATAATTTTTGTATCTACCTTTTCGTCTTAGTTTATAGACCAAGTAGGTCTAGTTTTTACAGATTTTTGTTGCATTTTTGGTGATATTTTGGGTGTTTTTCGTGTTGGTTTTTCGTTGCTGGCTGTGTACGCAGTGCTGTACACGCCAGCCTATTCATTTGTACACGTCTATTGTTTGGGCCGTGGCAGCGTGCACGGCCCATTCGTTTCTACGTGTTTCTTTGTTTAGGCCGTGGCAGCGTGCACGGCCCTATTCATTTGGGTGGGGCTGTGCGTGTGCATAGCCCCGTGAAGTCCTTTGTTGGGGGAATTTTTTCCTTTCTTTAGTGTTTGCGGGGTTGGGACCCGTGTGCTTGTGCTGCGGCTTGTGACCCGTTACGCAGCCGACTACCGCCGTTACACTAGGTGGTGGGTCGGCAGCGGGGAGCGAGCCGTAGCGCGGGTATTGCGGGCCTGTAGGCTCGGGGTTCTCTGCACTACACCGGTGGGGAATTTCGGGTCTGCGGGGCCTGGCCTCCGCGTTCATTTTTCTTTCTTATCACAGGTAGGCAGTTGCTACCTGTGATTTATCTTCTTGTTGAGTGAGTCAGCAGTTGTGACTCACTCTTTTTGTATATATTTAATATAGTCAATACCGTTACAAGCTTGTAACGGTATTTTTTATTTTTGTGAAAGTAATCCAAGTCGGATTTTTCCTTTTCTTTTTTCTTTCTCGGCTTAGCATGCCGTCAAACGGTAGCGAAGCCAGGCGTCTCCGAGCCCTCGAACTTAGTTTTGGGGGCAAGGAGACGTCAAGTGATGTGTTCAAGGCCCTCAAGGGGGTCGGGATTATCCCGGCCAATCACCTTGAGGCCTTGCAACCACTACCTGGCGGCCGATTTGACATGACGTTCAAATCGGTCGCACTAGCTCGAAAGTTTGAGCCAGTTTTAGACCGGCTTCCAGGTTGCCGTGTTTCATCATTCGGCCTGAAGCTGGTCACTGTCAAGTACGTTGAGATGGACGTGGACGACAATGTCGTCCGGTCCATCTTGTCTAGGTACGGCAGGGTCCACAAGGGAAGATTCCAAACCTACCCTGAGGAACCTGCCGTATTCACTGGCACCCGACAGTACTTAATGTCGGGTGTCAAATCTATACCGTCGGTTCTCCGCATTGGGAACCGCAACGCCTGGGTCGGCCACTCCGGCCAGACCCGGACGTGCGCCCGGTGCGGGGACCCGACACACTCGGCAAACAAATGTAGTACCGTAAGGTGCTACAAATGTTTGCTTGTAGGCCACCCTTCTGGGGAATGCCCCAACAGGGTGGTTTGTACTTTGTGCGAGGAGGAGGGGCATGGCTTTAAGCTGTGTCCCAAATCCTTCGCCAGGAAGTTCAGCCCACCAAACGGTGGGCTGATGTAGTAGTGCAGGGGAGGTCTGCTCCAGTACCATCTGTTGGAGCGGAATCCTCTCCTGCCAAATCTAGTGGGTTGGAGTCTTCTCCGTCTTCCCCCGAGTCCACGCCCGTTTTGGACGTGGCGGCGGCGGAGAAGTCCAACCCAGCTGTAACTCCCGGGTCTGATTTGTCAGACTCGGAGAGTTCCGAGTCTTCGAATTTTGAATTGCCTCGAGCATCGTGCATTCAATGCTCGAGGCAGATAGGCCCTCTGAAGTCTCCGGTCGCGTGGGAATGTTTCCATTGCGACCGTGGGATTTCGAGGGCTATGCCCTTTCATGTGGCCGGCTGCGCAGACTGCACGGGTATTAACGCCAAGCCCGTGGTGTCTTGCGACGCCATTGACTGCCAGGCGGCTGCAATAGATAGGGCGGTTGGGTTTTTTACCCGTTAGAGGGAAGAGGAAGATGAAGAAGAGGGCTCGTCATCCCTCTTCTGGCTCCGATTCTCCCTCTTCGGGTGCAGTCCCCAAAAAAATCTCGGGGAAATGTCTCTCAGACTCATCTGAGTCTGAGATGAAAGTGGATGAGCCTACAAAGTCATCCAAAACTAGTGCTGTCCCCCGCACAACACCTTTGGGGGACACACAAACTAGCCGGTCCGAGCCCCAGGGCCCGGATACGGACAAGCGGGTGGGGGACAGTAGTTCTCCCCCCGCTGCCACTCTAGACTCGGGTGGTAAACCGAAAGGTGATCCACCCGAGTAATATGTTCACTTCAGCACACCATGGTCAATTTGCTTTCATTGAACGTCAATGGAATGCGTGACCCCGTGAAGAGGAGACGCGTTTTTAGTCTTTGTCGGGAGTATGATATTTCCTGTCTTCAGGAGTGTCATATTTCTGGCAATGACGATTTAGTTTCTTGGCAGGCGGAGTGGAGGGGGAAGATTTTTGCCAGTTTTGGCACATCTTCTTCCTGCGGGACCGTCATCCTTCTGCCTGCCAAAAGTCCTTTTGAATTTTCTGATCTTTCCATCGATTCTGATGGAAGGATCGTTTCTGGAATTTTGCGCGGTCCGGGGGGAGGAAAGGGTGTGCGATTGTGCACAGTTTATGCCCCGACTGACCCCAGGTCGCGTCGTCTCTTCTTCACGGAGTTGTCTTTTTTCTTGACGGGTAGTTGTCCTGTTATTTTAGCAGGAGACTTCAACTGTGTCCTGGATTTAGAGCTTGACCGCCGTGGTTCAGATTCCACATCTTGTGGGATCGGCGCCGCGGAGCTCGGTCACCTCATTTCCGACTTTTCTTTTAAGGACTGCTGGCGGTCTTTCAACCCGTCCACGCATTCTTTTACATGGCGAAATGCGGCAAACACGATCACTAGCCGGCTGGATCGTATTTACGCATCCAGTTCGGTGGGTGTCGTGTCTTGCGGGCATTCGCCATGCTATTTCAGTGACCATGACTGTGTTGATTTGAAATTTAATTTCCCGGAGATTGCCGGCGCCGGTCGGGGTTTTTGGAAATGTAATGTTTCCGTCCTGGCCGACGCTGGCTTTCAAACGGATTTCAGAAAGGCTTATGCGGGCTGGCGGACTCTCAAGGAGGGGTACGGAAACGAACTCCTCTGGTGGGAGGACGTCAAGTCCCGCATTAAGCGATTTATTATTTCCTTTTCTTGCCGGTTGGCAAGAAATAGACGACGGCGCAGGGAGTCACTTGTGGCTGCCCTGCGCTCAGTCGTTTCCGCCCTCAATTCCGGGCAATGTAACCCTGAGGTTCTTGCTCGGCACGAGGAAATTAGAAACGAGCTTGCTAAACTGGACGACTTTGAAGCGGAGGGGGCTCGGATCCGCGCGCGGGTTCGTGACCTCGAGGAAGGGGAGAAGCCGTCCAGGTATTTTTACCAGCTCGAGACCTCTCAGGCTCGGAAGAAAACTATTTCTTCCGTTTATAGTCCTGGAGGGGACATTGTTTCCTCTCCGGAAGAAATCTCGACAGTTTATAGAGATTTTTATCTCGATTTGTTTTCGGCCGAGCCTGTGGAGGTTGAATCGCAGTCTCCGTTTCTAGACTCTCTGTCCAATGTTTTGGACGAAGCTAGCCGCATTGACTTGGACAGCCCACTTGGGCTGCCTGAGCTCGATGTGGCTCTACGTAGTATGGCCAACGGTAAGACTCCTGGTGGGGACGGCCTGCCCAAGGAATTCTACGTGAAGTTCTGGGATTTGGTCGGTCCCGACCTTCTCGGGGTCTTCCGTTGTGCCTTTTCTTTAAATAGTCTAGGTGATTCCCAGCGATTGGGAATCATCACACTTTTAGAGAAGGGTGGGGATCCGCTTGATCCTAGGAACAAGCGTCCCATATCCCTTCTCAATGTTGACTACAAGATCCTGTCGAAGGCCTTGTGCCTCCGCCTTGGTCGGGTGTTGCCCGACATTGTCGGTCAGTTTCAAACTTGTGGCGTCAAGGGGAGGTCCATCCATGATAATATCAGACTCCTTCGGGATCTGGTAGCATTCGTGGATGGGAAGAACCTTGACTGCCTTGTTATTTCCCTAGACCAACAGAAGGCCTTTGACAGGGTCAATTGGGATTTTCTTTTTAAAGTCCTCGACCGTTTTGGTTTTGGACCTAATTTTAGGCACTGGATAGAGCTGTTGTACACAAACATATCCAGTGCCGTTTTAACTAATGGTTCTCTTTCAGAACCCTTTTTAGTCACGAGGGGAGTGAGGCAGGGTTGCCCCCTCTCCCCTCTTTTATACGTGCTTTTTATCGAGCCTTTTGCTCAGACTGTCATTAAAGATAGCCGTCTTGCCGGTCTGACAATCCCTGGGGCCAGTGGCCTCGAATGCAGGGTTCTGCAGTACGCAGACGATACAACCTGCATAGTTCGGGATTTCAGATCGGTGAGGCGGTTGTTTGGCATCATCGATGCATTTTCTCGTGCGAGCGGGTCTCGCCTTAACTTTGCCAAGTCGAAAGGCTTGGTTTTTGGCTCATGGCCCGACTGCCTTCCCGACGAGGTCCCTATCCAGTGGACCAGAGACCCGATTAAAATCAACGGTGTCTGGGTTGGCGGTGGGGACATGGGCCCTATGAATTGGAGAGAGCGGATCCCCAATCTGCAGTCCACTTTGGACATGTGGAAAGGGAGAATGCTCTCTCTTTTAGGCAAGGTGTTGCTGGTCAACACCTTGATTTTAACTCCGTTGTTTTTCTTGGCCCCGGTTTATCCTCTGCCGGTTTCGGTAGAGAGGGTTATTAACCGGGCCATTTTTTCGTTTATTTGGTCTGGCAAGACTGAACTTGTAAAAAGGTCAGTCCTTGTCCAGACTTTAGCTAATGGTGGCCTTGGGGTCACCAATATTCGTCACAAATGTGACGCTTTCTTTGTCAGTGGGTTTAGGGTTTTGTTGAGTGACGATGGTCCTCCTTGGAGATTTTTTTCTCTGTACTGGGCGGCCTCGTCACTCCTTGGTGTTCTCCCCCGTAACATCTGGAGGAATGATACCCCACACGCCCTCCAACCCACTGGGTTTTATCGCCATTTTTGCAGGCTGGTCCTGCTTGTATCTACAATTTCGCCGGATATTGACTGGGGGCCAATTACGGTCCGACAACTGTATGACCTGTTGTCAGGTCAGCAGCCGGTCCAGTGTCCGGCGGTTAGGTGCGATGATTTTCTTCATCTTTTTAAATTGTGTCACTCCTCCAATTTGAGTAACCGCTTGCGCGACTTGAATTGGAGGGTGATATGGGGAGCCTTGAAAACTTCCCAACGTTTAGGCCATTGGGGCATTGGTGACGGCCAGTGTCCTCGGGTTGGCTGTGCCGCTCCCGAATCACTGGGCCACGTTTTCTGGGACTGCCCTTTTGTTTACATTTTGTGGGCATGGGTCGAACACATTGGTGGTAAAGCCCTGGCCCGCTATTTTTCCCTGACCCGCTCCTGCGTTTTGTATGGGTCAGGGCTAGAGACCAGGCCAGACTCTCTTCTGGTCTGGTATTTGATTAGCACGGTGAAGTGGTTGGTTTGGTGTTCGCGCTGTGAGACATTGTATGATGGCTCACGGCCGGATGCCGACCACGTGCTTCACCGTGTCAAGGCTGCGGTCAAGAACCGCATTCGTTTAGACTTCGTCCGGCTGGACCGGGCCAAGTTCCGCACCATCTGGTGCGTGCGGGGAGCGGTATGTTTCATCAGAGACGACCAACTTGTCTTTAGGTTGTGATTTTGTTTTTTTGCACTATTACAGCCTTGAGACTTTCGCTCCTTGTTTATCTCGGGCCCCTTAGGTCCTTTTTTGTGGGAGCCTTTTGCTCCTTGTTTTTTGGGACCCTTTAGGTCCCCTTTTTGTGGGAGTTCTTTTGCTCCTGGTTTTGGGGCCCCTTAGGCCTTTTTTTACTAAGCTTGGCTTTTTGCTGGCTTTTGTTGTTTAAGGACCGTTTCGGTTCCTTAGGTCGGACCTGTGAGCGTTTTCGCTCTGTTGGTTAGGACCCTTTAGGTCCTTTTTATTGTATGTTTGCTCGCATGAGCGTTGTTGAGTCCGGAAGTTTCATGGTATAGTTTTCTGTTTGTATATTTTCCTGCCAGTCAGTTAGGGTCGTACCCTACCATGGTAATGCGTGGGTAGCGTGGCTACACAGACTGCATGTCTTGTCTTTGTCAAGTGTCTGTTTGTTCTTGATAGTAGGTAAAAGGGTAGGGAGGCTCGTAGCCTCACTTACTAAGGTGTAGTGTGACTACCCTATCCTGGGATCTTCTTTAGGAGGATCCCGAAACCAAAAAATTAGTATCTGTTCTTTTCAGCTTAATATCTGAAACGCTGTTCATTGAACAGCCAGTATATTAAACTGATTTTTGGATTTGGGCCGTGGAATAGAGGCTTGCCTCGTCCCGGCCACGGGTTGGCCCGGTATAGCAGTACATCCGGGATTCGGCCCACTCCCTTCGGGGAACATCAATTAATACAAAAACAGGTTCTGACTACGGTGCCCCGTCGTTAAAGGTTCGTTTTCTTTTGACGTTTTGGTGACAGGGCTTTCACATTGAATTACGGTAAATATTAGTAAGTGTGTAAAGTCTTGTTAAATTATGATGTTGGCGTTTCCATTGATTTCCGTTCAAGGTGTAAAAAAAAAAAAAAAAAAAAAAAAAGGCTTGGCCACGACCCCTCTGTGTCTGGTTATAAATGTATTGTTTGAGTCTCGTTGCAATATGTTTCTAGGCATCTTCTTCCTTTTCTTATTTGTTATCCCTTTTCCCCCTTGTTTTGCTTCTGATTTGTTTGTTTCCCAGGATGAGTGCTCCTGCCACGATTGGTCGCCAGAGGGCGCCGTAACAGTTGATGGCTTCGCATGCTCATATCGCGTCCGCGCATGTCCTATAAGTTGCCTCGCCGGGGCTGGGATGGCCATTGAATCATCTACAACCGACTGAGGAGACACAAACATGTCTGGCCGTGGCAAAGGAGGAAAGGGACTAGGCAAAGGGGGTGCCAAGCGACACCGCAAGGTTCTCCGAGATAACATCCAGGGAATCACTAAACCAGCCATTCGTCGGCTGGCCCGCCGCGGAGGAGTCAAGCGTATCTCCGGGCTCATCTACGAAGAAACCCGCGGAGTCCTCAAGGTTTTCCTGGAGAACGTTATCCGCGATGCAGTCACCTACTGCGAGCACGCCAAGAGGAAGACTGTCACTGCAATGGACGTGGTGTATGCGCTGAAGAGACAGGGACGCACGCTGTACGGCTTCGGCGGCTAGACACCATATCCAAAAATCAAACCGAACGGCTCTTTTCAGAGCCACCACTATTTCAAAAAAGAGATTGAATCTTGATTTTACTCGATTTCACTTGTCCTTGTCATGTGTGTTCTTAGAGTTGCTTTTCCCCTCCCTATTTCCACTGTAAAACATGTCTGGTCTCCATTTTTTTGTCAAAGTCGATGAAGTAATAATTACTGGGTGCTCGTCTCAGGATATAGCGGGGAACGTATAGAGGGATCCGTGACATTTTGTTCGCGAATGGGTGTGTGTGATTATTGTCTTTATTACAAAACAAACATAAACAGCAGCCAGGGAAATCCGTATGTTTGTCACTTTTCTTTTAGGGGGTGGGGGAGGGGGTGTTTATTGGGGTTCAATTAATCCCAAGTAGGGGGTGGGAGAAATATTGTAGTCTCAACGATCCCAAATGGATTCTGTTGCCGAGGGCTCATAATACTATAGGCTCGGAAAAGCAGCATTTTCGATTGAAATTTAACGTCTATACTTTTTCAACGTACGGAAATCGTGATCACTGAAGCGTCTCCGCTTGGCCCCCGAAGCACCCAATCGGAAGATAGCCCATTGTTAGGCTTCCAACCTAGGATGCTATGCGCCGGCCTTAAGAGGCGGGGTCCGTTCGCTCAATCTGCACTCAGTTGTGATCACCGTTCATCAAACCATACCCTTGACCATGGCGCGCACCAAGCAGACGGCAAGAAAGAGCACCGGGGGGAAAGCCCCCAGGAAGCAGTTGGCCACCAAGGCGGCCCGCAAGAGCGCACCGGCGACTGGCGGTGTCAAGAAACCCCATCGGTACCGACCGGGAACCGTCGCCCTCCGTGAGATTCGCCGCTACCAGAAGAGCACCGAACTGCTGATCCGAAAGCTGCCATTCCAGAGACTTGTGCGTGAAATTGCACAGGATTTCAAAACTGAACTGCGATTCCAGAGTTCTGCCGTCATGGCATTGCAAGAAGCGAGCGAAGCTTACCTCGTCGGCCTCTTCGAAGACACCAACCTGTGCGCCATTCACGCCAAGAGGGTCACCATCATGCCCAAGGACATCCAGTTGGCCCGCCGAATTCGGGGTGAACGAGCTTGAGCACGTTGTGTGCGCAAAAAGAAATAAAACTAACGGCTCTTTTCAGAGCCACTACTTCTTCAAAGAGAGATTAAGTCCAATCCCTGAGTTTTCCTTCAAATAAAGAATAAAGGGCCGTTGATTTTTTTCCGAATTATTATTGTTGATATTCTGTCCAAATACATTCCACTTTTTGGGTTCTATACGTATGCCTCATCCGAAACGTGTTCCAGGCAAAATTGAATTGTTATGGGCATGGTAATAATGATATATATTTCCTATCTGTTTTGACAATTACAGGTACTCGTTCTCTTATTTTCGTCGGTTTTGCGTTACATTGTATGATTCATTATAAATGGATGGTGCATAAGGGGGAAACAACATTTAAAGAAGTATTGGTGCACTACGACATATTAATTCGCCCTCCGCTGGAGATGACTTTATTATTTCCCAGAAATTCAGTAGACAATAATATTTAAGAAGGACACTTATACACGTGTCAGTCTGAGAAAAAGGCTAAAAATACCCTTGCCGGGGAGGGGGGGGGGGGTCGTGCCGTGCGTGCATTGTATAACTATGCACGCATACCGCTTTCTTCACGCATGGGTAAGCGGTCACTGGCGGGAAAGTGGACGATGCATGGGTGGTCAGAATCCAAGCTGTGCACAATAAAAGCCGGCCAAGACGTGCTGGTCTTTCATTCGATCTCACGATCCGATACATTCCAAGTCCTCCAATATGGCTCCCAAAGTTAGCGGAAAAGGTCAGAAGAAGGCCGGAAATACTAAGGGTCCGGTTAGCGCAAACAAAAAGAGGCACCGGCGTCGCAAGGAGAGCTACGGCATCTACATCTACAAAGTGATGAAACAGGTGCACCCCGACACCGGAATCTCGAGCAAGGCAATGAGCATCATGAACAGCTTTGTCAACGACGTGTTTGAGCGCATCGCCAGCGAATCTTCTCGCCTCGCTCTCTACAACAAGAAGTCCACCATCACAAGCCGTGAAGTGCAGACAGCAGTACGCCTACTTCTTCCCGGGGAGCTTGCTAAGCATGCAGTCAGCGAAGGCACCAAGGCCGTCACCAAGTACACGACTTCAAAATAGAAATTTTGAAGGCTTCAAAACCAAACGGCTCTTTTCAGAGCCAACACAGTTTCCAAAAAGAGATTTGCCAGTCAGCTCAGTTCGCCCGATCAGCCCATTTCTTAGGTTTTACAACTAACCTTTTTTTTTATTCTGTTGTGTCCCTTTCACTCTCTCTCTTTTTTTTTAAATATTCTTTTACCCTTCGTGAGGCGAGGGGAGGTAATGCGATTAAAGTTAATCCCTGAGTCTTGTCGTCGTCGTAAACACATAATTTAATTTATGCCACAGCCTTTGTCAATTGGTCATTTCTTTCAATCTCCGGACGAGTGCTTGCATTTTGTTGAGTGGGTTACTATTAAAAAATAAATTAGGATTTCGTCTGTGGGATGTTACAAATATCTAGCAAGAAACCGAGGCCAGTTTTAACCGCCGCGTGAGAGCAACGAATCACTGCCATTGTGCGGAGGCTGGTCGAAAGATCATGGGACTTCTTCGGCGGAATAACAATAAAACGTCTTAAAATGGAGGTAAGAATGTTGCATGTTTCTGTGTTTTATCTAGTGATTCCATTACTTTGAACGACGATGACACAGTTGTAATTTTTTGTTCCCTCGTCCCCCGCGTCCAAAATGGATGCGGTGCACCCAACCGTGCGACGGGCACGCCCGTGTCGCGTGATTGGCTACTTGGCACGCTTCAGCCAATCCACCAGAACGCTATAACTAGTGTTGTGTTTTCCAAGTGGGTTCATTCACACACCACCTTTACTGCAGAGTACATTCATCTTCTGTCACTATACTGTCAAGATGACTGGGCGAGGAAAGAGCGGCAAAGCAAGAAGCAAGGCCAAGAGCAGGTCCTCCAGGGCGGGACTCCAGTTCCCCGTGGGTCGTGTTCACAGATTTCTGCGTAAGGGCAACTACGCCCAGCGTGTCGGTGCCGGTGCACCGGTCTACCTTGCGGCAGTGATGGAGTACCTTACCGCGGAGATCTTGGAACTGGCCGGAAACGCTGCACGAGACAACAAGAAGACGAGAATTAATCCCCGCCATCTGCAGCTTGCTATACGCAACGACGAGGAGTTGAACAAGTTGATGAGCGGAGTTACCATCGCGCAGGGTGGTGTCCTTCCCAACATCCAGCAAGTTCTTCTGCCCAAGAAGACCGCCAAAGTGTCAAAGTAAAGAAAAGAACTTACTTTGCATCCACAAACCCAAAAGGCTCTTTTCAGAGCCACCACAACCTTCAAAAAAGAGATTTGTCGCTGCCTGTCTAACTCCACCTCTACCTTCACTCATAGCCGAAATCAATTTCTCTAATTTTTTTTATAAACAATAGAACACTGTTCCAGATAGAATTCCCACTGTGTCCTTTAACTTAAGCATTATGCAAAATTTTACGCACTGCGTATGTGACCGGCCGGCCGGCTGAGTACATTAGCCATACATGTATGTATATGTATTGTCTTAAATGTTGCCTCATGTAGAATGTGAATGACTTATTCACCAAAGGTTACAAAAATGGACAAATAATGGTGCGTTGACATTTGTTTCCCGTTTGTTTCTTTTCTTTCTTTCTCTCTTCAATTAACTCCCCGCGGGACCGCATTGATATTGATACATAAGTATTATAAGCGCAAATGAAAACGGTATGACGAATGTTTTCTTTTCTTTCGAATTTTCTTCTTATAACTTCATGACGAAATAAACAATAAATCAATGAAATAAAATAGTAATTATTACAAAAAGGGGAAATAAGTAAGTGAAAAAATAACAAAACAAAACAATAACCAAGCAATTAAAGGAAAGCGGCAGGCTGGGACTCGAACCCACGGTCTATTACTTTCTACATGTGCTCTCTAACCACTCGGCCACGGAGCTTACTGACAAACTGAAGTATTTCCCCGCCCCTAATGTGGGACCCATTGGCAGGGCCTGAGAAATACCCAGATGGGAAACGCCGAGGCGCGATGACCGGGAGTGTTGAAGGGCGCCATCTATTGATATGCTTGTCCCGGTACATCGTACGTACGGCATTTAGTGCCGACGCTCTCGCTCACTGATGCATTGATCCCATTTTTTGTCTGGATTAATTTTTTCAACAAGATTTTGGTGAAATATGATCGAGGTGTATGAAAATGCATGATAGAAATATTTTTAAGAATGTATATGTCTCTGTTAATCTGAGAAAGCCGGAGATTTCTTGCTCATCTCTCTCTCCCCTGGTTTCGTTGAGTTGCGGTGGACGCGCAGGAGTCTTTTTTTTGTTTTCACACCAGGAAACAAAAAAAGGCAAAAATAAATAATAAGAAGAACAATAGCAAACAGTATTTCAAGACGAATAATCCCTTTCCGCGCTATTGTTTTAATATTAATCGTTATCGCTTCTCGGCCTTTTGGCTAAGATCATCACGACTTCCCGAAGCTCCGTGTTTTCTTGAAGCGTAGTAAATCTTCAGAGCTTTTCTAAAGTTAAATTTTTTACCAGGGGTTTTGGTTATTTCATAGACGAAGTCTGTCTACTTTTCGTTTGAAATTTGTTGGATTTTGGGTGTATTTTTGAGGGTTTTGGGGGTGGGTTTTTGTAGCTGGCTGAACACACAGTACAGTATTAGCCAGTGTATTCCTTTGTTCAGCTCTTCTTTTGTTCACGCCGGGCAGTGCACGGCCTTTCCTTTCTTCTGATTCAGTTACCCGTGGTGTTGCGTAACAGCATTCGTGTGCGTAACTCTACGGGATTTTGTGTTCTTGTTGTTTTTTGTCTAAGCGTAAAGGCAAAAAGCCTTGCCTTTTACGCCATTTTGTATATATAGGCTCTGTGCATTTTGCACTTGTATATTTAAATACCTCACTGATCAGCAATTTGCTGACCGTCCCTTTTTTCTTTTTGCTGCAGGGTGGCAGTTGCATCCTGCAGTAATCATTTTGGTAACTGGTCGGTGTTTTACCAGGAGTATTTACCGGCCTGTGCATTTGTTTTCCTTCGTTTTTTGTTTCCTTGTCGGAGATAGGCAAGATGCCATCTCTCCGATATAAAGAGTGCGCCGTCGAGCTGCGGTTCGGCGGCGAAGTTACGCCGAAACTAGTTTTTTCGGAATTTAGTAAGTTGGGAATTGTGGCCAAGGACCACCTGTCGGCTGTCCAGCCTTTGCCAGGGCATCGATTCGATGTTGTGTTCAAGACGCCAGAACTGGCGAAGACGTATCAACCGTCCCTGACATCCATCCCCGGATGTCAGGTGATTGCTTTTGATGGCATTGCCATTGTGACGATGCACTATGTTTGTCTTAGCATCGACGACAATATTGTTCGTCGTTTGCTGAGTGCCTATGGCGAGGTTCTCCAGGGTCGGTTTTGTACCCACGCTGGAGAGCCTACGATCTTCAACGGTACTAGGCAGTACCGTATGAGGATCAAGAAAAACATACCGTCCGTTATGCGGATTGGTAATAGAAATGCCTGGGTGTCCTACATTGGACAGCCCAGGACTTGTGCAAAGTGTGGCCAGCAGGGCCATTTTGCTAATTCCTGTAAGCAGGAAAAGTGCTATAAGTGCCTTGGTGTGGGGCACGTGGCTTCCTCGTGCCCCAACCGAGTTGTCTGTACTGTTTGCGGGGAGGAGGGGCACAACTTTAAGATGTGCCCTAACTCCTTTGCAAACAAAGTAGTTCCTAAACGCACCTGGGCTCAGGTGGTGCGGGAGGAGACGACTTCGTCGACTCCTGCCGAGCCTGAGTCCCAGGCTGCTGCCTCTGATGCATCTCCATCTAGCTCGTCAACCGTAGGGGAGACCCCACCCACTAAGCTTAACAGCACCGCGCCGGAGGACGGCTTGTCTAGCCGTCCGAAGGTGCGGTGTAGTTCCTGCAATACGCAGGTTGGACCCTACGGGGTTGATGCTTTATGTATTTCCTGTGACTGCCCCATCGGTCACAGGAAAATCACTGTTCTTTCTTGTGCTGATTGCACTAATGTTAACGGCCCGCCGCAAATTGTTTGCAGTGAGCCTGAGTGCAACACTTTTCTGCTGGAACGCCAGCGAAAAATCCCAAAGGTTCCTGCTGGTTCCAGCAGGAAAAGACCAAGTAACAGAAAGAGGCGTGTAATTTCTTCCTCATCTTCGGATGAGGAAGTACAACACAAAAAAAGTTCTCCTCCTTCACTGACGCCCGTGCTCCGCATTGCTTCCGAGAAGGAACTTTCCGGCTCGGGCTCTGAGGGCATGGAAACATGTAGCGAGACCCCTGATGCCCCACAGGAGGTTCTTAAAGGACCTACCGTTGCCGTAGTAAGGAAAGCCAGACTTAAACTTAAAAGTCTTAAGCTTCCTGGGATCCAAGAAAATTTGATCCCTTGCAGCGTTCCTGCTTGCAAGGAGGTTTTCCAGGCTTGGTCTGAGCTTAATAGCCACAGGGTGACAGTCCATCAGGATAAGTCCCCTGTGGAATTCAAGTGTCCCCGCTGTGACAAGACCACCCGGTCTTCTTATGACTGGTTTAGCCACCTGATCCAGGAACATGCACATTTCGTTTTGGATGCCGGATCGGCGGACCTTAGGTCCTATTTGAAGTATTGAGTATTTTTTTCTAGGCAAAATGACGCCTTCATCAGTCTGTTTCTTTTCCTTTCTTGTATTTATTTCAATGATTTCCATTATTTCATTGAATGTTAATGGAATGCGTGATTCCCTGAAAAGAAAACGCATTTTTCAGTTTTGTCATCATTATGACATATCCTGCCTGCAGGAATGTCATATCACCCCTGCAGATTTGGCTTTATGGAGTGCAGAATGGAGGGGAGAGATGTTTGCCAGTTTTGGCACATCTTTCTCCTCTGGTACTGTAATTCTTATTCCTAGGCGTAGTCCTTTACGTTTTTTCGATTCTTCAGTGGATACTGAGGGTCGTATTATTAGCGGTACCCTCCAGGGTCACGGGGGTAGTGTTAATCTCTGTGTAGTTTACGCTCCCACGGACCCTGGAGCCCGTCGTCTTTTCTTTTCTAATCTGGCCTCTCATTTGAGAGGCAATCATCCAATTATTTTGTGTGGCGATTTTAATTGTGTTTTGGACATCCATTTGGACCGTCGCGGTTCTGCTGCTACTTCGTGTGGTTTGGGAGCCGCGGAGTTGCGGCAGCTTTTGTCCACCTTTTCCCTAAAAGACTGTTGGAGAGATCGTTTTCCTAATGTTCATTCTTTTACCTGGCGAAATGCGGCGAACTCCGCCTCCAGTAGGCTGGACCGTTTTTACGTGTCCCGTCTGCTGGATGTGGAGTCTTGTTCGCACTCGCCCTGTTATTTGTCTGATCATGATGCTATTACTTTGAAATTTACCTTCCCCTCTTCTCCCGGCATCGGGAGCGGTTACTGGAAGTGTAACGTCTCCATCCTTTCTGATGCCGTTTTTAGAGAAGAGTTTACGCAAGCTTATTTAGGTTGGCGTTCGCTCAAGGAGGGGTTTGATAATGAACTCCTCTGGTGGGAGGACGTCAAATTGCGTTCCAAGCAAATGTTGGTCAGCTTTTCTAGCCGCTTAGCCAGGAAACGACGGAAGAAAAGGGAGGACTTAATGTCTTCTCTTAAATCTGTTCTTCTTGATTTGAATAGTGGGGATTCTAACCCCGCGCTTCTAGCCCAGTATGACTCTTTGAAATGGAGATTGGAGACATTGGATGACTTTGAAGCTGAGGGGGCTCGAATACGTTCTCGTGTCCGTGTCCTCAATGATGCGGAGAAGCCATCCAAGTTTTTCTTTCGGCTGGAGTCCGAGCAAGCCAGAAAAAAGTTTATTTCTTCTGTCCGCGGTGCCGACGACGTTGTTGTCGAGACTTCGGCAGAAATTGCCTCTGTTTATCGGTCCTTTTATTCCGATTTGTTTAGCGAGGAGCCGGTAGAGGAGGATCTCCAGTCTCCCTTTCTAGACTCGTTAACCTCCAGAGTCCCTCATGACCTTTTTTTGGATTTCGAGAGTCCACTTGAACTCTCGGAGTTGACCGATGCACTGAAGGGGATGGCCAACTGTAGGACCCCTGGTGGGGACGGACTTCCCAGGGAATTTTACATTTCCTTCTGGGAGTTGTTAGGTCCAGACCTGCTGGGGGTTTTTCGTTGTGCTTATAAGTTGAATTGTTTAGCTGTTTCTCAGCGGTCGGGCATTCTAACTCTATTAGAAAAGCCCGGTGACCCGTTAGATCCCCGTAATAAACGGCCAATTTCTTTGCTGAATGTTGACTACAAAATTTTGTCGAAGGCCTTATGCTTACGTATCAGCAAAGTGCTGCCAGACATCATCAGTCCTTTCCAGACTTGCGGCGTCAAGGGGAGGTCCATCCACGACAACATCAGACTCCTACGGGATCTGGTGGCGTATGTGGATGGAAAGAACCTTGACTGCCTTGTAATCTCTTTAGATCAACAGAAGGCTTTCGACAGAGTTAACTGGAATTTTTTGTTTAAAGTCATGAGTCGTTTTGGGTTCGGCCCTAACTTTTTGCACTGGGTCAAACTTTTGTACACCGACATTTCTAGTCAAGTTTTAGTTAATGGTGTTCTTTCTGATCCGTTTGGTTTGTCGAGGGGAGTGAGGCAGGGATGTCCCCTATCTCCTCTCCTCTACGTTCTTTTTATTGAGCCGTTTGCGGCTACAGTTATCCGTGACGGTCGCATCGGTGGCCTGGTGGTTCCAGGCAGCAGTGGTTTGCAGTGCAAAGTCGTTCAGTACGCTGACGACACCACTTGCATTGTCAGGGATCGCTTGTCGCTGGTGCGACTGTTCGGTATCATTAAACAGTATGAGTTAGCGAGCGGTTCTCGCCTGAATATGGCCAAATCTCAGGGCCTCATTTTCGGGGCCTGGCCTGATGATATGTCTTCTCTGGTTGACATTAAGTGGACCAGAACTCCCATTAAAATTAATGGTATTTTTGTTGGTAAGGGAAACATGGGTGAGAAGAGCTGGAAGGAACGAATTCCAGCTCTGCTCACTTGTCTTACTAAATGGAAAGGGAGAAATCTTTCTCTTCTTGGTAAAGTTTTGGTTGTTAATTCAGTTATTCTTTCGCCTCTGTATTATCTAGCGCCTATTTACCCCCTCCCCGCCTCGGTGGAGAAGGTGGTGAACAAGGCTATTTTTGGTTTCATTTGGTCTAATAAGACCGAGTTGGTTTCGCGCCCAGTCCTTTTTCAACCTGTTGATCAGGGTGGGCTGGGCGTAGTTAATATCAGACATAAATGTGATAGTCTTTTTGTTCGGGGTTTGAGGAGCGTGTTGGATGTTGATGGTCCTCCTTGGAGGTTTTTTGCCCTTTATTGGGTAACATTTTCGTTGCGTAGTATCCTGCCTGTTGGGTTTTGGTCTAACAGCAGGCCGCACGCCTTGAACCTCACTTCTTGGTATGGGTATTTTTGCAAGCTGGTCTTGCTTGTTTTTAAGCTGGCTCCGAATTTTGCCTGGGAAGCGGGTACCTCCCGCCAATTATACCTGATTTTTTTCGGCCAAGATCCTGTTAGGAAACCGGTCTTAGTCCTCCAAGACTTAGCCTTGGTTTTTAAATTTGCTAACTGCTCCGTTTTGGATCACCGTCTCCGGGATCTGAACTGGAGAATCATTTGGCGGGCCGTGAAAACGGCCCAAAAAGTTCTTAATTGGGGTTATGGGGCCGGCAAGTGCCCCCGCGCCGGTTGTGGCCAACCGGAAACTATTAACCATGTTTTTTGGGATTGTGCCTTTGTTTCTATTCCTTGGGGTTGGGTTGAACATGTGGGTGGGAGGATCTTGGGGGAACATTTCTCCCTGACCGCACCTTGTGTATTGTATGCTGATGGTTTGAATAACCGTGCAGATTGTGTTTTGGTTTGGTACTTGATCTGCGTTGTCAAGTGGCTTATTTGGTCTTCGCGTTGCGAGACCTTGTTCGATAAGTCTACTGCCAGCGCAGATATTGTTCTCCATCGGATTAAGCGCGCGGTCAGGGATAGAATTCGTGCTGATTTTGCTAGGCTGACCGAAGACGGCTTCCGTGCTACGTGGTGCGTGCGGGGAATTCTCTGCACAGTCGTCGGAGGTCAGCTAATTCTTCGCCTTTAGGTTTTTGAAACCCTTGGTGTTTGCTGTTTAGACCCTTTAGGTCTCTTCTGTGTGGGAGAATTTTTGCTCCTGGTTTACTGGGACCCTTTTGGTCCCTTTTGTGTGGGAGCTTTCAGCTCCTGGTTTTGGGGCCCTTTAGGCCCTTTTTTAGTAGAATCATGGCATCTCTTTAGAGCCTTGTGTCGAACCTGTGAGAGTCTTCGCTCTCATGTTTTAGACCCTTTAGGTCTTTTTTATCGAAGTTTGGAAGTTTCGTCTGGATGTGTATAGTATGCATTTTGTTTGAATATGGTTTTCGGCAGACAGTTAGGGTCGTACCCTACCATGGTAACGCGTGGGTAGCGTGGCTACACAGTTTGTTTGTCTTGTCCGTGTTAAGTGTTTGTCAGTTTAATTATTAGGCAAAGGGTAGGGAGGCTCGTAGCCTCACTTACTAAGGTGTAGTGTGACTACCCTATCCTGGGATCTTCTTTAGGAGGATCCCGAAACCAAAAAATTAGTATCTGTTCTTTTCAGCTTAATATCTGAAACGCTGTTCATTGAACAGCCAGTATATTAAACTGATTTTTGGATTTGGGCCGTGGAATAGAGGCTTGCCTCGTCCCGGCCACGGGTTGGCCCGGTATAGCAGTACATCCGGGATTCGGCCCACTCCCTTCGGGGAACATCAATTAATACAAAAACAGGTTCTGACTACGGTGCCCCGTCGTTAAAGGTTCGTTTTCTTTTGACGTTTTGGTGACAGGGCTTTCACATTGAATTACGGTAAATATTAGTAAGTGTGTAAAGTCTTGTTAAATTATGATGTTGGCGTTTCCATTGATTTCCGTTCAAGGTGTAAAAAAAAAAAAAAAAAAAAAAAAGGCTTGGCCACGACCCCTCTGTGTCTGGTTATAAATGTATTGTTTGAGTCTCGTTGCAATATGTTTCTAGGCATCTTCTTCCTTTTCTTATTTGTTATCCCTTTTCCCCCTTGTTTTGCTTCTGATTTGTTTGTTTCCCAGGATGAGTGCTCCTGCCACGATTGGTCGCCAGAGGGCGCCGTAACAGTTGATGGCTTCGCATGCTCATATCGCGTCCGCGCATGTCCTATAAGTTGCCTCGCCGGGGCTGGGATGGCCATTGAATCATCTACAACCGACTGAGGAGACACAAACATGTCTGGCCGTGGCAAAGGAGGAAAGGGACTAGGCAAAGGGGGTGCCAAGCGACACCGCAAGGTTCTCCGAGATAACATCCAGGGAATCACTAAACCAGCCATTCGTCGGCTGGCCCGCCGCGGAGGAGTCAAGCGTATCTCCGGGCTCATCTACGAAGAAACCCGCGGAGTCCTCAAGGTTTTCCTGGAGAACGTTATCCGCGATGCAGTCACCTACTGCGAGCACGCCAAGAGGAAGACTGTCACTGCAATGGACGTGGTGTATGCGCTGAAGAGACAGGGACGCACGCTGTACGGCTTCGGCGGCTAGACACCATATCCAAAAATCAAACCGAACGGCTCTTTTCAGAGCCACCACTATTTCAAAAAAGAGATTGAATCTTGATTTTACTCGATTTCACTTGTCCTTGTCATGTGTGTTCTTAGAGTTGCTTTTCCCCTCCCTATTTCCACTGTAAAACATGTCTGGTCTCCATTTTTTTGTCAAAGTCGATTAAGTAATAATTACTGGGTGCTCGTCTCAGGATATAGCGGGGAACGTATAGAGGGATCCGTGACATTTTGTTCGCGAATGGGTGTGTGTGATTATTGTCTTTATTACAAAACAAACATAAACAGCAGCCAGGGAAATCCGTATGTTTGTCACTTTTCTTTTAGGGGGTGGGGGAGGGGGTGTTTATTGGGGTTCAATTAATCCCAAGTAGGGGGTGGGAGAAATATTGTAGTCACAACGATCCCAAATGGATTCTGTTGCCGAGGGCTCATAATACTATAGGCTCGGAAAAGCAGCATTTTCGATTGAAATTTAACGTCTATACTTTTTCAACGTACGGAAATCGTGATCACTGAAGCGTCTCCGCTTGGCCCCCGAAGCACCCAATCGGAAGATAGCCCATTGTTAGGCTTCCAACCTAGGATGCTATGCGCCGGCCTTAAGAGGCGGGGTCCGTTCGCTCAATCTGCACTCAGTTGTGATCACCGTTCATCAAACCATACCCTTGACCATGGCGCGCACCAAGCAGACGGCAAGAAAGAGCACCGGGGGGAAAGCCCCCAGGAAGCAGTTGGCCACCAAGGCGGCCCGCAAGAGCGCACCGGCGACTGGCGGTGTCAAGAAACCCCATCGGTACCGACCGGGAACCGTCGCCCTCCGTGAGATTCGCCGCTACCAGAAGAGCACCGAACTGCTGATCCGAAAGCTGCCATTCCAGAGACTTGTGCGTGAAATTGCACAGGATTTCAAAACTGAACTGCGATTCCAGAGTTCTGCCGTCATGGCATTGCAAGAAGCGAGCGAAGCTTACCTCGTCGGCCTCTTCGAAGACACCAACCTGTGCGCCATTCACGCCAAGAGGGTCACCATCATGCCCAAGGACATCCAGTTGGCCCGCCGAATTCGGGGTGAACGAGCTTGAGCACGTTGTGTGCGCAAAAAGAAATAAAACTAACGGCTCTTTTCAGAGCCACTACTTCTTCAAAGAGAGATTAAGTCCAATCCCTGAGTTTTCCTTCAAATAAAGAATAAAGGGCCGTTGATTTTTTTCCGAATTATTATTGTTGATATTCTGTCCAAATACATTCCACTTTTTGGGTTCTATACGTATGCCTCATCCGAAACGTGTTCCAGGCAAAATTGAATTGTTATGGGCATGGTAATAATGATATATATTTCCTATCTGTTTTGACAATTACAGGTACTCGTTCTCTTATTTTCGTCGGTTTTGCGTTACATTGTATGATTCATTATAAATGGATGGTGCATAAGGGGGAAACAACATTTAAAGAAGTATTGGTGCACTACGACATATTAATTCGCCCTCCGCTGGAGATGACTTTATTATTTCCCAGAAATTCAGTAGACAATAATATTTAAGAAGGACACTTATACACGTGTCAGTCTGAGAAAAAGGCTAAAAATACCCTTGCCGGGAGGGGGGGGGGGGGGGGTCGTGCCGTGCGTGCATTGTATAACTATGCACGCATACCGCTTTCTTCACGCATGGGTAAGCGGTCACTGGCGGGAAAGTGGACGATGCATGGGTGGTCAGAATCCAAGCTGTGCACAATAAAAGCCGGCCAAGACGTGCTGGTCTTTCATTCGATCTCACGATCCGATACATTCCAAGTCCTCCAATATGGCTCCCAAAGTTAGCGGAAAAGGTCAGAAGAAGGCCGGAAATACTAAGGGTCCGGTTAGCGCAAACAAAAAGAGGCACCGGCGTCGCAAGGAGAGCTACGGCATCTACATCTACAAAGTGATGAAACAGGTGCACCCCGACACCGGAATCTCGAGCAAGGCAATGAGCATCATGAACAGCTTTGTCAACGACGTGTTTGAGCGCATCGCCAGCGAATCTTCTCGCCTCGCTCTCTACAACAAGAAGTCCACCATCACAAGCCGTGAAGTGCAGACAGCAGTACGCCTACTTCTTCCCGGGGAGCTTGCTAAGCATGCAGTCAGCGAAGGCACCAAGGCCGTCACCAAGTACACGACTTCAAAATAGAAATTTTGAAGGCTTCAAAACCAAACGGCTCTTTTCAGAGCCAACACAGTTTCCAAAAAGAGATTTGCCAGTCAGCTCAGTTCGCCCGATCAGCCCATTTCTTAGGTTTTACAACTAACCTTTTTTTTATTCTGTTGTGTCCCTTTCACTCTCTCTCTTTTTTTTTAAATATTCTTTTACCCTTCGTGAGGCGAGGGGAGGTAATGCGATTAAAGTTAATCCCTGAGTCTTGTCGTCGTCGTAAACACATAATTTAATTTATGCCACAGCCTTTGTCAATTGGTCATTTCTTTCAATCTCCGGACGAGTGCTTGCATTTTGTTGAGTGGGTTACTATTAAAAAATAAATTAGGATTTCGTCTGTGGGATGTTACAAATATCTAGCAAGAAACCGAGGCCAGTTTTAACCGCCGCGTGAGAGCAACGAATCACTGCCATTGTGCGGAGGCTGGTCGAAAGATCATGGGACTTCTTCGGCGGAATAACAATAAAACGTCTTAAAATGGAGGTAAGAATGTTGCATGTTTCTGTGTTTTATCTAGTGATTCCATTACTTTGAACGACGATGACACAGTTGTAATTTTTTGTTCCCTCGTCCCCCGCGTCCAAAATGGATGCGGTGCACCCAACCGTGCGACGGGCACGCCCGTGTCGCGTGATTGGCTACTTGGCACGCTTCAGCCAATCCACCAGAACGCTATAACTAGTGTTGTGTTTTCCAAGTGGGTTCATTCACACACCACCTTTACTGCAGAGTACATTCATCTTCTGTCACTATACTGTCAAGATGACTGGGCGAGGAAAGAGCGGCAAAGCAAGAAGCAAGGCCAAGAGCAGGTCCTCCAGGGCGGGACTCCAGTTCCCCGTGGGTCGTGTTCACAGATTTCTGCGTAAGGGCAACTACGCCCAGCGTGTCGGTGCCGGTGCACCGGTCTACCTTGCGGCAGTGATGGAGTACCTTACCGCGGAGATCTTGGAACTGGCCGGAAACGCTGCACGAGACAACAAGAAGACGAGAATTAATCCCCGCCATCTGCAGCTTGCTATACGCAACGACGAGGAGTTGAACAAGTTGATGAGCGGAGTTACCATCGCGCAGGGTGGTGTCCTTCCCAACATCCAGCAAGTTCTTCTGCCCAAGAAGACCGCCAAAGTGTCAAAGTAAAGAAAAGAACTTACTTTGCATCCACAAACCCAAAAGGCTCTTTTCAGAGCCACCACAACCTTCAAAAAAGAGATTTGTCGCTGCCTGTCTAACTCCACCTCTACCTTCACTCATAGCCGAAATCAATTTCTCTAATTTTTTTTATAAACAATAGAACACTGTTCCAGATAGAATTCCCACTGTGTCCTTTAACTTAAGCATTATGCAAAATTTTACGCACTGCGTATGTGACCGGCCGGCCGGCTGAGTACATTAGCCATACATGTATGTATATGTATTGTCTTAAATGTTGCCTCATGTAGAATGTGAATGACTTATTCACCAAAGGTTACAAAAATGGACAAATAATGGTGCGTTGACATTTGTTTCCCGTTTGTTTCTTTTCTTTCTTTCTCTCTTCAATTAACTCCCCGCGGGACCGCATTGATATTGATACATAAGTATTATAAGCGCAAATGAAAACGGTATGACGAATGTTTTCTTTTCTTTCGAATTTTCTTCTTATAACTTCATGACGAAATAAACAATAAATCAATGAAATAAAATAGTAATTATTACAAAAAGGGGAAATAAGTAAGTGAAAAAATAACAAAACAAAACAATAACCAAGCAATTAAAGGAAAGCGGCAGGCTGGGACTCGAACCCACGGTCTATTACTTTCTACATGTGCTCTCTAACCACTCGGCCACGGAGCTTACTGACAAACTGAAGTATTTCCCCGCCCCTAATGTGGGACCCATTGGCAGGGCCTGAGAAATACCCAGATGGGAAACGCCGAGGCGCGATGACCGGGAGTGTTGAAGGGCGCCATCTATTGATATGCTTGTCCCGGTACATCGTACGTACGGCATTTAGTGCCGACGCTCTCGCTCACTGATGCATTGATCCCATTTTTTGTCTGGATTAATTTTTTCAACAAGATTTTTGGTGAAATATGATCGAGGTGTATGAAAATGCATGATAGAAATATTTTTAAGAATGTATATGTCTCTGTTAATCTGAGAAAGCCGGAGATTTCTTGCTCATCTCTCTCTCCCCGGGTTTCGTTGAGTTGCGGTGGACGCGCAGGAGTCTTTTTTTTGTTTTCACACCAGGAAACAAAAAAAGGCAAAAATAAATAATAAGAAGAACAATAGCAAACAGTATTTCAAGACGAATAATCCCTTTCCGCGCTATTGTTTTAATATTAATCGTTATCGCTTCTCGGCCTTTTGGCTAAGATCATGTGTAGTATCTGTTCTTTTCAGACAGCCACGCCTCCCCGGAGCTCCGGGTTGTCTTCGAAGAAAATCAAGTTTTTAGATCGCGTTAGTCGATAATTTTTGTATCTACCTTTTCGTCTTAGTTTATAGACCAAGTAGGTCTAGTTTTTACAGATTTTTGTTTCATTTTTGGTGATATTTTGGGTGTTTTTCGTGTTGGTTTTTCGTTGCTGGCTGTGTACGCAGTGCTGTACACGCCAGCCTATTCATTTGTACACGTCTATTGTTTGGGCCGTGGCAGCGTGCACGGCCCATTCGTTTCTACGTGTTTCTTTGTTTAGGCCGTGGCAGCGTGCACGGCCCTATTCATTTGGGTGGGGCTGTGCGTGTGCATAGCCCCGTGAAGTCCTTTGTTGGGGGAATTTTTTCCTTTCTTTAGTGTTTGCGGGGTTGGGACCCGTGTGCTTGTGCTGCGGCTTGTGACCCGTTACGCAGCCGGCTACCGCCGTTACACTAGGTGGTGGGTCGGCAGCGGGGAGCGAGCCGTAGCGCGGGTATTGCGGGCCTGTAGGCTCGGGGTTCTCTGCACTACACCGGTGGGGAATTTCGGGTCTGCGGGGCCTGGCCTCCGCGTTCATTTTTCTTTCTTAATCACAGGTAGGCAGTTGCTACCTGTGATTTATCTTCTTGTTGAGTGAGTCAGCAGTTGTGACTCACTCTTCGTTGTATATATTTAATATAGTCAATACCGTTACAAGCTTGTAACGGTATTTTTTATTTTTTTGTGAAGGAAATCCAAGTCGGATTTTTCCTTTCCTTTTTCTTTCTCGGCTTAGCATGCCGTCAAACGCTAGCGAAGCCAGGCGTCTCCGAGCCCTCGAACTTAGTTTTGGGGGCAAGGAGACGTCAAGTGATGTGTTCAAGGCCCTCAAGGGGGTCGGGATTATCCCGGCCACTCACCTTGAGGCCTTGCAACCCCTACCTGGCGGCCGATTTGACATGACGTTCAAATCGGTCGCACTAGCTCGAAAGTTTGAGCCAGTTTTAGACCGGCTTCCAGGTTGCCGTGTTTCATCATTCGGCCTGAAGCTGGTCACTGTCAAGTACGTTGAGATGGACGTGGACGACAATGTCGTCCGGTCCATCTTGTCTAGGTACGGCAGGGTCCACAAGGGAAGATTCCAAACCTACCCTGAGGAACCTGCCGTATTCACTGGCACCCGACAGTACTTAATGTCGGGTGTCAAATCTATACCGTCGGTTCTCCGCATTGGGAACCGCAACGCCTGGGTCGGCCACTCCGGCCAAACCCGGACGTGCGCCCGGTGCGGGGACCCGACACACTCGGCAAACAAATGTAGTACCGTAAGGTGCTACAAATGTTTGCTTGTAGGCCACCCTTCTGGGGAATGCCCCAACAGGGTGGTTTGTACTTTGTGCGAGGAGGAGGGGCATGGCTTTAAGCTGTGTCCCAAATCCTTCGCCAGGAAAGTTCAGCCCACCAAACGGTGGGCTGATGTAGTAGTGCAGGGGAAGTCTGCTCCGGTACCATCTGTTGGAGCGGAATCCTCTCCTGCCAAATCTAGTGGGTTGGAGTCTTCTCCGTCTTCCCCCGAGTCCACGCCCGTTTTGGACGTGGCGGCGGCGGAGAAGTCCAACCCAGCTGTAACTCCCGGGTCTGATTTGTCAGACTCGGAGAGTTCCGAGTCTTCGAATTTTGAATTGCCTCGAGCATCGTGCATTCAATGCTCGAGGCAGATAGGCCCTCTGAAGTCTCCGGTCGCGTGGGAATGTTTCCATTGCGACCGTGGGATTTCGAGGGCTATGCCCTTTCATGTGGCCGGCTGCGCAGACTGCACGGGTATTAACACCAAGCCCGTGGTGTCTTGCGACGCCATTGACTGCCAGGCGGCTGCAATAGATAGGGCGGTGGGTTTTTTACCCGTTAGAGGGAAGAGGAAGATGAAGAAGAGGGCTCGTCATCCCTCTTCTGGCTCCGATTCTCCCTCTTCGGGTGCAGTCCCCAAAAAAATCTCGGGGAAATGTCTCTCAGACTCATCTGAGTCTGAGATGAAAGTGGATGAGCCTACAAGCTCATCCAAAACTAGTGCTGTCCCCCGCACAACACCTTTGGGGGACACACAAACTAGCCGGTCCGAGCCCCAGGGCCCGGATACGGACAAGCGGGTGGGGGACAGTAGTTCTCCCCCCGCTGCCACTCTAGACTCGGGTGGTAAACCGAAAGGTGATCCACCCGAGTAATATGTTCACTTCAGCACACCATGGTCAATTTGCTTTCATTGAACGTCAATGGAATGCGTGACCCCGTGAAGAGGAGACGCGTTTTTAGTCTTTGTCGGGAGTATGATATTTCCTGTCTTCAGGAGTGTCATATTTCTGGCAATGACGATTTAGTTTCTTGGCAGGCGGAGTGGAGGGGGAAGATTTTTGCCAGTTTTGGCACATCTTCTTCCTGCGGGACCGTCATCCTTCTGCCTGCCAAAAGTCCTTTTGAATTTTCTGATCTTTCCATCGATTCTGATGGAAGGATCGTTTCTGGAATTTTGCGCGGTCCGGGGGGAGGAAAGGGTGTGCGATTGTGCACAGTTTATGCCCCGACTGACCCCAGGTCGCGTCGTCTCTTCTTCACGGAGTTGTCTTTTTTCTTGACGGGTAGTTGTCCTGTTATTTTAACAGGAGACTTCAACTGTGTCCTGGATTTAGAGCTTGACCGCCGTGGTTCAGATTCCACATCTTGTGGGATCGGCGCCGCGGAGCTCGGTCACCTCATTTCCGACTTTTCTTTTAAGGACTGCTGGCGGTCTTTCAACCCGTCCACGCATTCTTTTACATGGCGAAATGCGGCAAACACGATCACTAGCCGGCTGGATCGTATTTACACATCCAGTTCGGTGGGTGTCGTGTCTTGCGGGCATTCGCCATGCTATTTCAGTGACCATGACTGTGTTGATTTGAAATTTAATTTCCCGGAGATTGCCGGCGCCGGTCGGGGTTTTTGGAAATGTAATGTTTCCGTCCTGGCCGACGCTGGCTTTCAAACGGATTTCAGAAAGGCTTATGCGGGCTGGCGGACTCTCAAGGAGGGGTACGGAAACGAACTCCTCTGGTGGGAGGACGTCAAGTCCCGCATTAAGCGATTTATTATTTCCTTTTCTTGCCGGTTGGTAAGAAATAGACGACGGCGCAGGGAGTCACTTGTGGCTGCCCTGCGCTCAGTCGTTTCCGCCCTCAATTCCGGGCAATGTAACCCTGAGGTTCTTGCTCGGCACGAGGAAATTAGAAACGAGCTTGCTAAACTGGACGACTTTGAAGCGGAGGGGGCTCGGATCCGCGCGCGGGTTCGTGACCTCGAGGAAGGGGAGAAGCCGTCCAGGTATTTTTACCAGCTCGAGACCTCTCAGGCTCGGAAGAAAACTATTTCTTCCGTTTATAGTCCTGGAGGGGACATTGTTTCCTCTCCGGAAGAAATCTCGACAGTTTATAGAGATTTTTATCTCGATTTGTTTTCGGCCGAGCCTGTGGAGGTTGAATCGCAGTCTCCGTTTCTGGACTCTCTGTCCAATGTTTTGGACGAAGCTAGCCGCATTGACTTGGACAGCCCACTTGGGCTGCCTGAGCTCGATGTGGCTCTACGTAGTATGGCCAACGGTAAGACTCCTGGTGGGGACGGCCTGCCCAAGGAATTCTACGTGAAGTTCTGGGATTTGGTCGGTCCCGACCTTCTCGGGGTCTTCCGTTGTGCCTTTTCTTTTAATAGTCTAGGTGATTCCCAGCGATTGGGAATCATCACACTTTTAGAGAAGGGTGGGGATCCGCTTGATCCTAGGAACAAGCGTCCTATATCCCTTCTCAATGTTGACTACAAGATCCTGTCGAAGGCCTTGTGCCTCCGCCTTGGTCGGGTGTTGCCCGACATTGTCGGTCAGTTTCAAACTTGTGGCGTCAAGGGGAGGTCCATCCATGATAATATCAGACTCCTTCGGGATCTGGTAGCATTCGTGGATGGGAAGAACCTTGACTGCCTTGTTATTTCCCTAGACCAGCAGAAGGCCTTTGACAGGGTCAATTGGGATTTTCTTTTTAAGGTCCTCGACCGTTTTGGTTTTGGACCTAATTTTAGGCACTGGATAGAGCTGTTGTACACAAACATATCCAGTGCCGTTTTAACTAATGGTTCTCTTTCAGAACCCTTTTTAGTCACGAGGGGAGTGAGGCAGGGTTGCCCCCTCTCCCCTCTTTTATACGTGCTTTTTATCGAGCCTTTTGCTCAGACTGTCATTAAAGATAGCCGTCTTGCCGGTCTGACAATCCCTGGGGCCAGTGGCCTCGAATGCAGGGTTCTGCAGTACGCAGACGATACAACCTGCATAGTTCGGGATTTCAGATCGGTGAGGCGGTTGTTTGGCATCATCGATGCATTTTCTCGTGCGAGCGGGTCTCGCCTTAACTTCGCCAAGTCGAAAGGCTTGGTTTTTGGCTCATGGCCCGACTGCCTTCCCGACGAGGTCCCTATCCAGTGGACCAGAGACCCGATTAAAATCAACGGTGTCTGGGTTGGCGGTGGGGACATGGGCCCTATGAATTGGAGAGAGCGGATCCCCAATCTGCAGTCCACTTTGGACATGTGGAAAGGGAGAATGCTCTCTCTTTTAGGCAAGGTGTTGCTGGTCAACACCTTGATTTTAACTCCGTTGTTTTTCTTGGCCCCGGTTTATCCTCTGCCGGTTTCGGTAGAGAGGGTTATTAACCGGGCCATTTTTTCGTTTATTTGGTCTGGCAAGACTGAACTTGTAAAAAGGTCAGTCCTTGTCCAGACTTTAGCTAATGGTGGCCTTGGGGTCACCAATATTCGTCACAAATGTGACGCTTTCTTTGTCAGTGGGTTTAAGGTTTTGTTGAGTGACGATGGTCCTCCTTGGAGATTTTTTTCTCTGTACTGGGCGGCCTCGTCACTCCTTGGGGTTCTCCCCCGTAACATCTGGAGGAATGATACCCCACACGCCCTCCAACCCACTGGGTTTTATCGCCATTTTTGCAGGCTGGTCCTGCTTGTATCTACAATTTCGCCGGATATTGACTGGGGGCCAATTACGGTCCGACAACTGTATGACCTGTTGTCAGGTCAGCAGCCGGTCCAGTGTCCGGCGGTTAGGTGCGATGATTTTCTTCATCTTTTTAAATTGTGTCACTCCTCCAATTTGAGTAACCGCTTGCGCGACTTGAATTGGAGGGTGATATGGGGGGCCTTGAAAACTTCCCAACGTTTAGGCCATTGGGGCATTGGTGACGGCCAGTGTCCTCGGGTTGGCTGTGCCGCTCCCGAGTCACTGGGCCACGTTTTCTGGGACTGCCCTTTTGTTTACATTTTGTGGGCATGGGTCGAACACATTGGTGGTAAAGCCCTAGCCCGCTATTTTTCCCTGACCCGCTCCTGCGTTTTGTATGGGTCAGGGCTAGAGACCAGGCCAGACTCTCTTCTGGTCTGGTATTTGATTAGCACGGTGAAGTGGTTGGTTTGGTGTTCGCGCTGTGAGACATTGTATGATGGCTCACGGCCGGATGCCGACCACGTGCTTCACCGTGTCAAGGCTGCGGTCAAGAACCGCATTCGTTTAGACTTCGTCCGGCTGGACCGGGCCAAGTTCCGCACCATCTGGTGCGTGCGGGGAGCGGTATGTTTCATCAGAGACGACCAACTTGTCTTTAGGTTGTGATTTTGTTTTTTTGCACTATTACAGCCTTAGGACTTTCGCTCCTTGTTTATCTCGGGCCCCTTAGGTCCTTTTTTGTGGGAGCCTTTTGCTCCTTGTTTTTTGGGACCCTTTAGGTCCCCTTTTTGTGGGAGTTTCTTTGCTCCTGGTTTTGGGGCCCCTTAGGCCTTTTTTACTAAGCTTGGCTTTTTGCTGGCTTTTGTTGTTTAAGGACCGTTTCGGTTCCTTAGGTCGGACCTGTGAGCGTTTTCGCTCTGTTGGTTAGGACCCTTTAGGTCCTTTTTATTGTATGTTTGCTCGCATGAGCGTTGTTGAGTCCGGAAGTTTCATGGTATAGTTTTCTGTTTGTATATTTTCCTGCCAGTCAGTTAGGGTCGTACCCTACCATGGTAATGCGTGGGTAGCGTGGCTACACAGACTGCATGTCTTGTCTTTGTCAAGTGTCTGTTTGTTCTTGATAGTAGGTAAAAGGGTAGGGAGGCTCGTAGCCTCACTTACTAAGGTGTAGTGTGACTACCCTATCCTGGGATCTTCTTTAGGAGGATCCCGAAACCAAAAAATTAGTATCTGTTCTTTTCAGCTTAATATCTGAAACGCTGTTCATTGAACAGCCAGTATATTAAACTGATTTTTGGATTTGGGCCGTGGAATAGAGGCTTGCCTCGTCCCGGCCACGGGTTGGCCCGGTATAGCAGTACATCCGGGATTCGGCCCACTCCCTTCGGGGAACATCAATTAATACAAAAACAGGTTCTGACTACGGTGCCCCGTCGTTAAAGGTTCGTTTTCTTTTGACGTTTTGGTGACAGGGCTTTCACATTGAATTACGGTAAATATTAGTAAGTGTGTAAAGTCTTGTTAAATTATGATGTTGGCGTTTCCATTGATTTCCGTTCAAGGTGTAAAAAAAAAAAAAAAAAAAAAAAAGGCTTGGCCACGACCCCTCTGTGTCTGGTTATAAATGTATTGTTTGAGTCTCGTTGCAATATGTTTCTAGGCATCTTCTTCCTTTTCTTATTTGTTATCCCTTTTCCCCCTTGTTTTGCTTCTGATTTGTTTGTTTCCCAGGATGAGTGCTCCTGCCACGATTGGTCGCCAGAGGGCGCCGTAACAGTTGATGGCTTCGCATGCTCATATCGCGTCCGCGCATGTCCTATAAGTTGCCTCGCCGGGGCTGGGATGGCCATTGAATCATCTACAACCGACTGAGGAGACACAAACATGTCTGGCCGTGGCAAAGGAGGAAAGGGACTAGGCAAAGGGGGTGCCAAGCGACACCGCAAGGTTCTCCGAGATAACATCCAGGGAATCACTAAACCAGCCATTCGTCGGCTGGCCCGCCGCGGAGGAGTCAAGCGTATCTCCGGGCTCATCTACGAAGAAACCCGCGGAGTCCTCAAGGTTTTCCTGGAGAACGTTATCCGCGATGCAGTCACCTACTGCGAGCACGCCAAGAGGAAGACTGTCACTGCAATGGACGTGGTGTATGCGCTGAAGAGACAGGGACGCACGCTGTACGGCTTCGGCGGCTAGACACCATATCCAAAAATCAAACCGAACGGCTCTTTTCAGAGCCACCACTATTTCAAAAAAGAGATTGAATCTTGATTTTACTCGATTTCACTTGTCCTTGTCATGTGTGTTCTTAGAGTTGCTTTTCCCCTCCCTATTTCCACTGTAAAACATGTCTGGTCTCCATTTTTTTGTCAAAGTCCATGAAGTAATAATTACTGGGTGCTCGTCTCAGGATATAGCGGGGAACGTATAGAGGGATCCGTGACATTTTGTTCGCGAATGGGTGTGTGTGATTATTGTCTTTATTACAAAACAAACATAAACAGCAGCCAGGGAAATCCGTATGTTTGTCACTTTTCTTTTAGGGGGTGGGGGAGGGGGTGTTTATTGGGGTTCAATTAATCCCAAGTAGGGGGTGGGAGAAATATTGTAGTCTCAACGATCCCAAATGGATTCTGTTGCCGAGGGCTCATAATACTATAGGCTCGGAAAAGCAGCATTTTCGATTGAAATTTAACGTCTATACTTTTTCAACGTACGGAAATCGTGATCACTGAAGCGTCTCCGCTTGGCCCCCGAAGCACCCAATCGGAAGATAGCCCATTGTTAGGCTTCCAACCTAGGATGCTATGCGCCGGCCTTAAGAGGCGGGGTCCGTTCGCTCAATCTGCACTCAGTTGTGATCACCGTTCATCAAACCATACCCTTGACCATGGCGCGCACCAAGCAGACGGCAAGAAAGAGCACCGGGGGGAAAGCCCCCAGGAAGCAGTTGGCCACCAAGGCGGCCCGCAAGAGCGCACCGGCGACTGGCGGTGTCAAGAAACCCCATCGGTACCGACCGGGAACCGTCGCCCTCCGTGAGATTCGCCGCTACCAGAAGAGCACCGAACTGCTGATCCGAAAGCTGCCATTCCAGAGACTTGTGCGTGAAATTGCACAGGATTTCAAAACTGAACTGCGATTCCAGAGTTCTGCCGTCATGGCATTGCAAGAAGCGAGCGAAGCTTACCTCGTCGGCCTCTTCGAAGACACCAACCTGTGCGCCATTCACGCCAAGAGGGTCACCATCATGCCCAAGGACATCCAGTTGGCCCGCCGAATTCGGGGTGAACGAGCTTGAGCACGTTGTGTGCGCAAAAAGAAATAAAACTAACGGCTCTTTTCAGAGCCACTACTTCTTCAAAGAGAGATTAAGTCCAATCCCTGAGTTTTCCTTCAAATAAAGAATAAAGGGCCGTTGATTTTTTTCCGAATTATTATTGTTGATATTCTGTCCAAATACATTCCACTTTTTGGGTTCTATACGTATGCCTCATCCGAAACGTGTTCCAGGCAAAATTGAATTGTTATGGGCATGGTAATAATGATATATATTTCCTATCTGTTTTGACAATTACAGGTACTCGTTCTCTTATTTTCGTCGGTTTTGCGTTACATTGTATGATTCATTATAAATGGATGGTGCATAAGGGGGAAACAACATTTAAAGAAGTATTGGTGCACTACGACATATTAATTCGCCCTCCGCTGGAGATGACTTTATTATTTCCCAGAAATTCAGTAGACAATAATATTTAAGAAGGACACTTATACACGTGTCAGTCTGAGAAAAAGGCTAAAAATACCCTTGCCGGGGAGGGGGGGGGGGTCGTGCCGTGCGTGCATTGTATAACTATGCACGCATACCGCTTTCTTCACGCATGGGTAAGCGGTCACTGGCGGGAAAGTGGACGATGCATGGGTGGTCAGAATCCAAGCTGTGCACAATAAAAGCCGGCCAAGACGTGCTGGTCTTTCATTCGATCTCACGATCCGATACATTCCAAGTCCTCCAATATGGCTCCCAAAGTTAGCGGAAAAGGTCAGAAGAAGGCCGGAAATACTAAGGGTCCGGTTAGCGCAAACAAAAAGAGGCACCGGCGTCGCAAGGAGAGCTACGGCATCTACATCTACAAAGTGATGAAACAGGTGCACCCCGACACCGGAATCTCGAGCAAGGCAATGAGCATCATGAACAGCTTTGTCAACGACGTGTTTGAGCGCATCGCCAGCGAATCTTCTCGCCTCGCTCTCTACAACAAGAAGTCCACCATCACAAGCCGTGAAGTGCAGACAGCAGTACGCCTACTTCTTCCCGGGGAGCTTGCTAAGCATGCAGTCAGCGAAGGCACCAAGGCCGTCACCAAGTACACGACTTCAAAATAGAAATTTTGAAGGCTTCAAAACCAAACGGCTCTTTTCAGAGCCAACACAGTTTCCAAAAAGAGATTTGCCAGTCAGCTCAGTTCGCCCGATCAGCCCATTTCTTAGGTTTTACAACTAACCTTTTTTTATTCTGTTGTGTCCCTTTCACTCTCTCTCTTTATTTTTTAAATATTCTTTTACCCTTCGTGAGGCGAGGGGAGGTAATGCGATTAAAGTTAATCCCTGAGTCTTGTCGTCGTCGTAAACACATAATTTAATTTATGCCACAGCCTTTGTCAATTGGTCATTTCTTTCAATCTCCGGACGAGTGCTTGCATTTTGTTGAGTGGGTTACTATTAAAAAATAAATTAGGATTTCGTCTGTGGGATGTTACAAATATCTAGCAAGAAACCGAGGCCAGTTTTAACCGCCGCGTGAGAGCAACGAATCACTGCCATTGTGCGGAGGCTGGTCGAAAGATCATGGGACTTCTTCGGCGGAATAACAATAAAACGTCTTAAAATGGAGGTAAGAATGTTGCATGTTTCTGTGTTTTATCTAGTGATTCCATTACTTTGAACGACGATGACACAGTTGTAATTTTTTGTTCCCTCGTCCCCCGCGTCCAAAATGGATGCGGTGCACCCAACCGTGCGACGGGCACGCCCGTGTCGCGTGATTGGCTACTTGGCACGCTTCAGCCAATCCACCAGAACGCTATAACTAGTGTTGTGTTTTCCAAGTGGGTTCATTCACACACCACCTTTACTGCAGAGTACATTCATCTTCTGTCACTATACTGTCAAGATGACTGGGCGAGGAAAGAGCGGCAAAGCAAGAAGCAAGGCCAAGAGCAGGTCCTCCAGGGCGGGACTCCAGTTCCCCGTGGGTCGTGTTCACAGATTTCTGCGTAAGGGCAACTACGCCCAGCGTGTCGGTGCCGGTGCACCGGTCTACCTTGCGGCAGTGATGGAGTACCTTACCGCGGAGATCTTGGAACTGGCCGGAAACGCTGCACGAGACAACAAGAAGACGAGAATTAATCCCCGCCATCTGCAGCTTGCTATACGCAACGACGAGGAGTTGAACAAGTTGATGAGCGGAGTTACCATCGCGCAGGGTGGTGTCCTTCCCAACATCCAGCAAGTTCTTCTGCCCAAGAAGACCGCCAAAGTGTCAAAGTAAAGAAAAGAACTTACTTTGCATCCACAAACCCAAAAGGCTCTTTTCAGAGCCACCACAACCTTCAAAAAAGAGATTTGTCGCTGCCTGTCTAACTCCACCTCTACCTTCACTCATAGCCGAAATCAATTTCTCTAATTTTTTTTATAAACAATAGAACACTGTTCCAGATAGAATTCCCACTGTGTCCTTTAACTTAAGCAGTATGCAAAATTTTACGCACTGCGTATGTGACCGGCCGGCCGGCTGAGTACATTAGCCATACATGTATGTATATGTATTGTCTTAAATGTTGCCTCATGTAGAATGTGAATGACTTATTCACCAAAGGTTACAAAAATGGACAAATAATGGTGCGTTGACATTTGTTTCCCGTTTGTTTCTTTTCTTTCTTTCTCTCTTCAATTAACTCCCCGCGGGACCGCATTGATATTGATACATAAGTATTATAAGCGCAAATGAAAACGGTATGACGAATGTTTTCTTTTCTTTCGAATTTTCTTCTTATAACTTCATGACGAAATAAACAATAAATCAATGAAATAAAATAGTAATTATTACAAAAAGGGGAAATAAGTAAGTGAAAAAATAACAAAACAAAACAATAACCAAGCAATTAAAGGAAAGCGGCAGGCTGGGACTCGAACCCACGGTCTATTACTTTCTACATGTGCTCTCTAACCACTCGGCCACGGAGCTTACTGACAAACTGAAGTATTTCCCCGCCCCTAATGTGGGACCCATTGGCAGGGCCTGAGAAATACCCAGATGGGAAACGCCGAGGCGCGATGACCGGGAGTGTTGAAGGGCGCCATCTATTGATATGCTTGTCCCGGTACATCGTACGTACGGCATTTAGTGCCGACGCTCTCGCTCACTGATGCATTGATCCCATTTTTTGTCTGGATTAATTTTTTCAACAAGATTTTTGGTGAAATATGATCGAGGTGTATGAAAATGCATGATAGAAATATTTTTAAGAATGTATATGTCTCTGTTAATCTGAGAAAGCCGGAGATTTCTTGCTCATCTCTCTCTCCCCGGGTTTCGTTGAGTTGCGGTGGACGCGCAGGAGTCTTTTTTTTGTTTTCACACCAGGAAACAAAAAAAGGCAAAAATAAATAATAAGAAGAACAATAGCAAACAGTATTTCAAGACGAATAATCCCTTTCCGCGCTATTGTTTTAATATTAATCGTTATCGCTTCTCGGCCTTTTGGCTAAGATCATGTGTAGTATCTGTTCTTTTCAGACAGCCACGCCTCCCCGGAGCTCCGGGTTGTCTTCGAAGAAAATCGAGTTTTTAGATCGCGTTAGTCGATAATTTTTGTATCTACGTTTTCGTCTTAGTTTATAGACCAAGTAGGTCTAGTTTTTACAGATTTTTGTTTCATTTTTGGTGATATTTTGGGTGTTTTTCGTGTTGGTTTTTCGTTGCTGGCTGTGTACGCAGTGCTGTACACGCCAGCCTATTCATTTGTACACGTCTATTGTTTGGGCCGTGGCAGCGTGCACGGCCCATTCGTTTCTACGTGTTTCTTTGTTTAGGCCGTGGCAGCGTGCACGGCCCTATTCATTTGGGTGGGGCTGTGCGTGTGCATAGCCCCGTGAAGTCCTTTGTTGGGGGAATTTTCTCCTTTCTTTAGCGTTTGCGGGGTTGGGACCCGTGTGCTTGTGCTGCGGCTTGTGACCCGTTACGCAGCCGACTACCGCCGTTACACTAGGTGGTGGGTCGGCAGCGGGGAGCGGGCCGTAGCGCGGGTATTGCGGGCCTGTAGGCTCGGGGTTCTCTGCACTACACCGGTGGGGAATTTCGGGTCTGCGGGGCCTGGCCTCCGCGTTCATTTTTCTTTCTTTATCACAGGTAGGCAGTTGCTACCTGTGATTTATCTTCTTGTTGAGTGAGTCAGCAGTTGTGACTCACTCTTCGTTGTATATATTTAATATAGTCAATACCGTTACAAGCTTGTAACGGTATTTCTTATTTTTGTGAAAGAAATCCCAGTCGGATTTTTCCTTTCCTTTTTTCTTTCTCGGCTTAGCATGCCGTCAAACGGTAGCGAAGCCAGGCGTCTCCGAGCCCTCGAACTTAGTTTTGGGGGCAAGGAGACGTCAAGTGATGTTTTCAAGGCGCTCAAGGGGGTCGGGATTATCCCGGCCAATCACCTTGAGGCCTTGCAACCTCTACCTGGCGGCCGATTTGACATGACGTTCAAATCGGTCGCACTAGCTCGAAAGTTTGAGCCAGTTTTAGACCGGCTTCCAGGTTGCCGTGTATCATCATTCGGCCTGAAGCTGGTCACTGTCAAGTACGTTGAGATGGACGTGGACGACAATGTCGTCCGGTCCATCTTGTCTAGGTACGGCAGGGTCCACAAGGGAAGATTCCAAACCTACCCTGAGGAACCTGCCGTATTCACTGGCACCCGACAGTACTTAATGTCGGGTGTCAAATCTATACCGTCGGTTCTCCGCATTGGGAACCGCAACGCCTGGGTCGGCCACTCCGGCCAAACCCGGACGTGCGCCCGGTGCGGGGACCCGACACACTCGGCAAACAAATGTAGTACCGTAAGGTGCTACAAATGTTTGCTTGTAGGCCACCCTTCTGGGGAATGCCCCAACAGGGTGGTCTGTACTTTGTGCGAGGAGGAGGGGCATGGCTTTAAGCTGTGTCCCAAATCCTTCGCCAGGAAAGTTCAGCCCACCAAACGGTGGGCTGATGTAGTAGTGCAGGGGAAGTCTGCTCCGGTACCATCTGTTGGAGCGGAATCCTCTCCTGCCAAATCTAGTGGGTTGGAGTCTTCTCCGTCTTCCCCCGAGCCCACGCCCGTTTTGGACGTGGCGGCGGCGGAGAAGTCCAACCCAGCTGTAACTCCCGGGTCTGATTTGTCAGACTCGGAGAGTTCCGAGTCGTCGAATTTTGAATTGCCTCGAGCATCGTGCATTCAATGCTCGAGGCAGATAGGCCCTCTGAAGTCTCCGGTCGCGTGGGAATGTTTCCATTGCGACCGTGGGATTTCGAGGGCTATGCCCTTTCATGTGGCCGGCTGCGCAGACTGCACGGGTATTAACGCCAAGCCCGTGGTGTCTTGCGACGCCATTGACTGCCAGGCGGCTGCAATAGATAGGGCGGTGGGTTTTTTACCCGTTAGAGGGAAGAGGAAGATGAAGAAGAGGGCTCGTCATCCCTCTTCTGGCTCCGATTCTCCCTCTTCGGGTGCAGTCCCCAAAAAAATCTCGGGGAAATGTCTCTCAGACTCATCTGAGTCTGAGATGAAAGTGGATGAGCCTACAAGCTCATCCAAAACTAGTGCTGTCCCCCGCACAACACCTTCGGGGGACACACAAACTAGCCGGTCCGAGCCCCAGGGCCCGGATACGGACAAGCGGGTGGGGGACAGTAGTTCTCCCCCCGCTGCCACTCTAGACTCGGGTGGTAAACCGAAAGGTGATCCACCCGAGTAATATGTTCACTTCAGCACACCATGGTCAATTTGCTTTCATTGAACGTCAATGGAATGCGTGACCCCGTGAAGAGGAGACGCGTTTTTAGTCTTTGTCGGGAGTATGATATTTCCTGTCTTCAGGAGTGTCATATTTCTGGCAATGACGATTTAGTTTCTTGGCAGGCGGAGTGGAGGGGGAAGATTTTTGCCAGTTTTGGCACATCTTCTTCCTGCGGGACCGTCATCCTTCTGCCTGCCAAAAGTCCTTTTGAATTTTCTGATCTTTCCATCGATTCTGATGGAAGGATCGTTTCTGGAATTTTGCGCGGTCCGGGGGGAGGAAAGGGTGTGCGATTGTGCACAGTTTATGCCCCGACTGACCCCAGGTCGCGTCGTCTCTTCTTCACGGAGTTGTCTTTTTTCTTGACGGGTAGTTGTCCTGTTATTTTAACAGGAGACTTCAACTGTGTCCTGGATTTAGAGCTTGACCGCCGTGGTTCAGATTCCACATCTTGTGGGATCGGCGCCGCGGAGCTCGGTCACCTCATTTCCGACTTTTCTTTTAAGGACTGCTGGCGGTCTTTCAACCCGTCCACGCATTCTTTTACATGGCGAAATGCGGCAAACACGATCACTAGCCGGCTGGATCGTATTTACACATCCAGTTCGGTGGGTGTCGTGTCTTGCGGGCATTCGCCATGCTATTTCAGTGACCATGACTGTGTTGATTTGAAATTTAATTTCCCGGAGATTGCCGGCGCCGGTCGGGGTTTTTGGAAATGTAATGTTTCCGTCCTGGCCGACGCTGGCTTTCAAACGGATTTCAGAAAGGCTTATGCGGGCTGGCGGACTCTCAAGGAGGGGTACGGAAACGAACTCCTCTGGTGGGAGGACGTCAAGTCCCGCATTAAGCGATTTATTATTTCCTTTTCTTGCCGGTTGGTAAGAAATAGACGACGGCGCAGGGAGTCACTTGTGGCTGCCCTGCGCTCAGTCGTTTCCGCCCTCAATTCCGGGCAATGTAACCCTGAGGTTCTTGCTCGGCACGAGGAAATTAGAAACGAGCTTGCTAAACTGGACGACTTTGAAGCGGAGGGGGCTCGGATCCGTGCGCGGGTTCGTGACCTCGAGGAAGGGGAGAAGCCGTCCAGGTATTTTTACCAGCTCGAGACCTCTCAGGCTCGGAAGAAAACTATTTCTTCCGTTTATAGTCCTGGAGGGGACATTGTTTCCTCTCCGGAAGAAATCTCGACAGTTTATAGAGATTTTTATCTCGATTTGTTTTCGGCCGAGCCTGTGGAGGTTGAATCGCAGTCTCCGTTTCTGGACTCTCTGTCCAATGTTTTGGACGAAGCTAGCCGCATTGACTTGGACAGCCCACTTGGGCTGCCTGAGCTCGATGTGGCTCTACGTAGTATGGCCAACGGTAAGACTCCTGGTGGGGACGGCCTGCCCAAGGAATTCTACGTGAAGTTCTGGGATTTGGTCGGTCCCGACCTTCTCGGGGTCTTCCGTTGTGCCTTTTCTTTTAATAGTCTAGGTGATTCCCAGCGATTGGGAATCATCACACTTTTAGAGAAGGGTGGGGATCCGCTTGATCCTAGGAACAAGCGTCCTATATCCCTTCTTAATGTTGACTACAAGATCCTGTCGAAGGCCTTGTGCCTCCGCCTTGGTCGGGTGTTGCCCGACATTGTCGGTCAGTTTCAAACTTGTGGCGTCAGGGGAGGTCCATCCATGATAATATCAGACTCCTTCGGGATCTGGTAGCATTCGTGGATGGGAAGAACCTTGACTGCCTTGTTATTTCCCTAGACCAGCAGAAGGCCTTTGACAGGGTCAATTGGGATTTTCTTTTTAAAGTCCTCGACCGTTTTGGTTTTGGACCTAATTTTAGGCACTGGATAGAGCTGTTGTACACAAACATATCCAGTGCCGTTTTAACTAATGGTTCTCTTTCAGAACCCTTTTTAGTCACGAGGGGAGTGAGGCAGGGTTGCCCCCTCTCCCCTCTTTTATACGTGCTTTTTATCGAGCCTTTTGCTCAGACTGTCATTAAAGATAGCCGTCTTGCCGGTCTGACAATCCCTGGGGCCAGTGGCCTCGAATGCAGGGTTCTGCAGTACGCAGACGATACAACCTGCATAGTTCGGGATTTCAGATCGGTGAGGCGGTTGTTTGGCATCATCGATGCATTTTCTCGTGCGAGCGGGTCTCGCCTTAACTTTGCCAAGTCGAAAGGCTTGGTTTTTGGCTCATGGCCCGACTGCCTTCCCGACGAGGTCCCTATCCAGTGGACCAGAGACCCGATTAAAATCAACGGTGTCTGGGTTGGCGGTGGGGACATGGGCCCTATGAATTGGAGAGAGCGGATCCCCAATCTGCAGTCCACTTTGGACATGTGGAAAGGGAGAATGCTCTCTCTTTTAGGCAAGGTGTTGCTGGTCAACACCTTGATTTTAACTCCGTTGTTTTTCTTGGCCCCGGTTTATCCTCTGCCGGTTTCGGTAGAGAGGGTTATTAACCGGGCCATTTTTTCGTTTATTTGGTCTGGCAAGACTGAACTTGTAAAAAGGTCAGTCCTTGTCCAGACTTTAGCTAATGGTGGCCTTGGGGTCACCAATATTCGTCACAAATGTGACGCTTTCTTTGTCAGTGGGTTTAGGGTTTTGTTGAGTGACGATGGTCCTCCTTGGAGATTTTTTTCTCTGTACTGGGCGGCCTCGTCACTCCTTGGGGTTCTCCCCCGTAACATCTGGAGGAATGATACCCCACACGCCCTCCAACCCACTGGGTTTTATCGCCATTTTTGCAGGCTGGTCCTGCTTGTATCTACAATTTCGCCGGATATTGACTGGGGGCCAATTACGGTCCGACAACTGTATGACCTGTTGTCAGGTCAGCAGCCGGTCCAGTGTCCGGCGGTTAGGTGCGATGATTTTCTTCATCTTTTTAAATTGTGTCACTCCTCCAATTTGAGTAACCGCTTGCGCGACTTGAATTGGAGGGTGATATGGGGAGCCTTGAAAACTTCCCAACGTTTAGGCCATTGGGGCATTGGTGACGGCCAGTGTCCTCGGGTTGGCTGTGCCGCTCCCGAATCACTGGGCCACGTTTTCTGGGACTGCCCTTTTGTTTACATTTTGTGGGCATGGGTCGAACACATTGGTGGTAAAGCCCTGGCCCGCTATTTTTCCCTGACCCGCTCCTGCGTTTTGTATGGGTCAGGGCTAGAGACCAGGCCAGACTCTCTTCTGGTCTGGTATTTGATTAGCACGGTGAAGTGGTTGGTTTGGTGTTCGCGCTGTGAGACATTGTATGATGGCTCACGGCCGGATGCCGACCACGTGCTTCACCGTGTCAAGGCTGCGGTCAAGAACCGCATTCGTTTAGACTTCGTCCGGCTGGACCGGGCCAAGTTCCGTACCATCTGGTGCGTGCGGGGAGCGGTATGTTTCATCAGAGACGACCAACTTGTCTTTAGGTTGTGATTTTGTTTTTTTGCACTATTACAGCCTTAAGACTTTCGCTCCTTGTTTATCTGGGGCCCCTTAGGTCCTTTTTTGTGGGAGCCTTTTGCTCCTTGTTTTTTGGGACCCTTTAGGTCCCCTTTTTGTGGGAGTTCTTTTGCTCCTGGTTTTGGGGCCCCTTAGGCCTTTTTTTACTAAGCTTGGCTTTTTGCTGGCTTTTGTTGTTTAAGGACCGTTTCGGTTCCTTAGGTCGGACCTGTGAGCGTTTTCGCTCTGTTGGTTAGGACCCTTTAGGTCCTTTTTAGTGCATGTTTGCTCGCATGAGCGTTGTTGAGTCCGGAAGTTTCATGGTATAGTTTTCTGTTTGTATATTTTCCTGCCAGTCAGTTAGGGTCGTACCCTACCATGGTAATGCGTGGGTAGCGTGGCTACACAGACTGCATGTCTTGTCTTTGTCAAGTGTCTGTTTGTTCTTGATAGTAGGTAAAAGGGTAGGGAGGCTCGTAGCCTCACTTACTAAGGTGTAGTGTGACTACCCTATCCTGGGATCTTCTTTAGGAGGATCCCGAAACCAAAAAATTAGTATCTGTTCTTTTCAGCTTAATATCTGAAACGCTGTTCATTGAACAGCCAGTATATTAAACTGATTTTTGGATTTGGGCCGTGGAATAGAGGCTTGCCTCGTCCCGGCCACGGGTTGGCCCGGTATAGCAGTACATCCGGGATTCGGCCCACTCCCTTCGGGGAACATCAATTAATACAAAAACAGGTTCTGACTACGGTGCCCCGTCGTTAAAGGTTCGTTTTCTTTTGACGTTTTGGTGACAGGGCTTTCACATTGAATTACGGTAAATATTAGTAAGTGTGTAAAGTCTTGTTAAATTATGATGTTGGCGTTTCCATTGATTTCCGTTCAAGGTGTAAAAAAAAAAAAAAAAAAAAAAAAGGCTTGGCCACGACCCCTCTGTGTCTGGTTATAAATGTATTGTTTGAGTCTCGTTGCAATATGTTTCTAGGCATCTTCTTCCTTTTCTTATTTGTTATCCCTTTTCCCCCTTGTTTTGCTTCTGATTTGTTTGTTTCCCAGGATGAGTGCTCCTGCCACGATTGGTCGCCAGAGGGCGCCGTAACAGTTGATGGCTTCGCATGCTCATATCGCGTCCGCGCATGTCCTATAAGTTGCCTCGCCGGGGCTGGGATGGCCATTGAATCATCTACAACCGACTGAGGAGACACAAACATGTCTGGCCGTGGCAAAGGAGGAAAGGGACTAGGCAAAGGGGGTGCCAAGCGACACCGCAAGGTTCTCCGAGATAACATCCAGGGAATCACTAAACCAGCCATTCGTCGGCTGGCCCGCCGCGGAGGAGTCAAGCGTATCTCCGGGCTCATCTACGAAGAAACCCGCGGAGTCCTCAAGGTTTTCCTGGAGAACGTTATCCGCGATGCAGTCACCTACTGCGAGCACGCCAAGAGGAAGACTGTCACTGCAATGGACGTGGTGTATGCGCTGAAGAGACAGGGACGCACGCTGTACGGCTTCGGCGGCTAGACACCATATCCAAAAATCAAACCGAACGGCTCTTTTCAGAGCCACCACTATTTCAAAAAAGAGATTGAATCTTGATTTTACTCGATTTCACTTGTCCTTGTCATGTGTGTTCTTAGAGTTGCTTTTCCCCTCCCTATTTCCACTGTAAAACATGTCTGGTCTCCATTTTTTTGTCAAAGTCCATGAAGTAATAATTACTGGGTGCTCGTCTCAGGATATAGCGGGGAACGTATAGAGGGATCCGTGACATTTTGTTCGCGAATGGGTGTGTGTGATTATTGTCTTTATTACAAAACAAACATAAACAGCAGCCAGGGAAATCCGTATGTTTGTCACTTTTCTTTTAGGGGGTGGGGGAGGGGGTGTTTATTGGGGTTCAATTAATCCCAAGTAGGGGGTGGGAGAAATATTGTAGTCTCAACGATCCCAAATGGATTCTGTTGCCGAGGGCTCATAATACTATAGGCTCGGAAAAGCAGCATTTTCGATTGAAATTTAACGTCTATACTTTTTCAACGTACGGAAATCGTGATCACTGAAGCGTCTCCGCTTGGCCCCCGAAGCACCCAATCGGAAGATAGCCCATTGTTAGGCTTCCAACCTAGGATGCTATGCGCCGGCCTTAAGAGGCGGGGTCCGTTCGCTCAATCTGCACTCAGTTGTGATCACCGTTCATCAAACCATACCCTTGACCATGGCGCGCACCAAGCAGACGGCAAGAAAGAGCACCGGGGGGAAAGCCCCCAGGAAGCAGTTGGCCACCAAGGCGGCCCGCAAGAGCGCACCGGCGACTGGCGGTGTCAAGAAACCCCATCGGTACCGACCGGGAACCGTCGCCCTCCGTGAGATTCGCCGCTACCAGAAGAGCACCGAACTGCTGATCCGAAAGCTGCCATTCCAGAGACTTGTGCGTGAAATTGCACAGGATTTCAAAACTGAACTGCGATTCCAGAGTTCTGCCGTCATGGCATTGCAAGAAGCGAGCGAAGCTTACCTCGTCGGCCTCTTCGAAGACACCAACCTGTGCGCCATTCACGCCAAGAGGGTCACCATCATGCCCAAGGACATCCAGTTGGCCCGCCGAATTCGGGGTGAACGTGCATAAGGGGGAAACAACATTTAAAGAAGTATTGGTGCACTACGACATATTAATTCGCCCTCCGCTGGAGATGACTTTATTATTTCCCAGAAATTCAGTAGACAATAATATTTAAGAAGGACACTTATACACGTGTCAGTCTGAGAAAAAGGCTAAAAATACCCTTGCCGGGGAGGGGGGGGGGGGTCGTGCCGTGCGTGCATTGTATAACTATGCACGCATACCGCTTTCTTCACGCATGGGTAAGCGGTCACTGGCGGGAAAGTGGACGATGCATGGGTGGTCAGAATCCAAGCTGTGCACAATAAAAGCCGGCCAAGACGTGCTGGTCTTTCATTCGATCTCACGATCCGATACATTCCAAGTCCTCCAATATGGCTCCCAAAGTTAGCGGAAAAGGTCAGAAGAAGGCCGGAAATACTAAGGGTCCGGTTAGCGCAAACAAAAAGAGGCACCGGCGTCGCAAGGAGAGCTACGGCATCTACATCTACAAAGTGATGAAACAGGTGCACCCCGACACCGGAATCTCGAGCAAGGCAATGAGCATCATGAACAGCTTTGTCAACGACGTGTTTGAGCGCATCGCCAGCGAATCTTCTCGCCTCGCTCTCTACAACAAGAAGTCCACCATCACAAGCCGTGAAGTGCAGACAGCAGTACGCCTACTTCTTCCCGGGGAGCTTGCTAAGCATGCAGTCAGCGAAGGCACCAAGGCCGTCACCAAGTACACGACTTCAAAATAGAAATTTTGAAGGCTTCAAAACCAAACGGCTCTTTTCAGAGCCAACACAGTTTCCAAAAAGAGATTTGCCAGTCAGCTCAGTTCGCCCGATCAGCCCATTTCTTAGGTTTTACAACTAACCTTTTTTTTATTCTGTTGTGTCCCTTTCACTCTCTCTCTTTATTTTTTAAATATTCTTTTACCCTTCGTGAGGCGAGGGGAGGTAATGCGATTAAAGTTAATCCCTGAGTCTTGTCGTCGTCGTAAACACATAATTTAATTTATGCCACAGCCTTTGTCAATTGGTCATTTCTTTCAATCTCCGGACGAGTGCTTGCATTTTGTTGAGTGGGTTACTATTAAAAAATAAATTAGGATTTCGTCTGTGGGATGTTACAAATATCTAGCAAGAAACCGAGGCCAGTTTTAACCGCCGCGTGAGAGCAACGAATCACTGCCATTGTGCGGAGGATGGTCGAAAGATCATGGGACTTCTTCGGCGGAATAACAATAAAACGTCTTAAAATGGAGGTAAGAATGTTGCATGTTTCTGTGTTTTATCTAGTGATTCCATTACTTTGAACGACGATGACACAGTTGTAATTTTTTGTTCCCTCGTCCCCCGCGTCCAAAATGGATGCGGTGCACCCAACCGTGCGACGGGCACGCCCGTGTCGCGTGATTGGCTACTTGGCACGCTTCAGCCAATCCACCAGAACGCTATAACTAGTGTTGTGTTTTCCAAGTGGGTTCATTCACACACCACCTTTACTGCAGAGTACATTCATCTTCTGTCACTATACTGTCAAGATGACTGGGCGAGGAAAGAGCGGCAAAGCAAGAAGCAAGGCCAAGAGCAGGTCCTCCAGGGCGGGACTCCAGTTCCCCGTGGGTCGTGTTCACAGATTTCTGCGTAAGGGCAACTACGCCCAGCGTGTCGGTGCCGGTGCACCGGTCTACCTTGCGGCAGTGATGGAGTACCTTACCGCGGAGATCTTGGAACTGGCCGGAAACGCTGCACGAGACAACAAGAAGACGAGAATTAATCCCCGCCATCTGCAGCTTGCTATACGCAACGACGAGGAGTTGAACAAGTTGATGAGCGGAGTTACCATCGCGCAGGGTGGTGTCCTTCCCAACATCCAGCAAGTTCTTCTGCCCAAGAAGACCGCCAAAGTGTCAAAGTAAAGAAAAGAACTTACTTTGCATCCACAAACCCAAAAGGCTCTTTTCAGAGCCACCACAACCTTCAAAAAAGAGATTTGTCGCTGCCTGTCTAACTCCACCTCTACCTTCACTCATAGCCGAAATCAATTTCTCTAATTTTTTTTATAAACAATAGAACACTGTTCCAGATAGAATTCCCACTGTGTCCTTTAACTTAAGCAGTATGCAAAATTTTACGCACTGCGTATGTGACCGGCCGGCCGGCTGAGTACATTAGCCATACATGTATGTATATGTATTGTCTTAAATGTTGCCTCATGTAGAATGTGAATGACTTATTCACCAAAGGTTACAAAAATGGACAAATAATGGTGCGTTGACATTTGTTTCCCGTTTGTTTCTTTTCTTTCTTTCTCTCTTCAATTAACTCCCCGCGGGACCGCATTGATATTGATACATAAGTATTATAAGCGCAAATGAAAACGGTATGACGAATGTTTTCTTTTCTTTCGAATTTTCTTCTTATAACTTCATGACGAAATAAACAATAAATCAATGAAATAAAATAGTAATTATTACAAAAAGGGGAAATAAGTAAGTGAAAAAATAACAAAACAAAACAATAACCAAGCAATTAAAGGAAAGCGGCAGGCTGGGACTCGAACCCACGGTCTATTACTTTCTACATGTGCTCTCTAACCACTCGGCCACGGAGCTTACTGACAAACTGAAGTATTTCCCCGCCCCTAATGTGGGACCCATTGGCAGGGCCTGAGAAATACCCAGATGGGAAACGCCGAGGCGCGATGACCGGGAGTGTTGAAGGGCGCCATCTATTGATATGCTTGTCCCGGTACATCGTACGTACGGCATTTAGTGCCGACGCTCTCGCTCACTGATGCATTGATCCCATTTTTTGTCTGGATTAATTTTTTCAACAAGATTTTTGGTGAAATATGATCGAGGTGTATGAAAATGCATGATAGAAATATTTTTAAGAATGTATATGTCTCTGTTAATCTGAGAAAGCCGGAGATTTCTTGCTCATCTCTCTCTCCCCGGGTTTCGTTGAGTTGCGGTGGACGCGCAGGAGTCTTTTTTTTGTTTTCACACCAGGAAACAAAAAAAGGCAAAAATAAATAATAAGAAGAACAATAGCAAACAGTATTTCAAGACGAATAATCCCTTTCCGCGCTATTGTTTTAATATTAATCGTTATCGCTTCTCGGCCTTTTGGCTAAGATCATGTGTAGTATCTGTTCTTTTCAGACAGCCACGCCTCCCCGGAGCTCCGGGTTGTCTTCGAAGAAAATCGAGTTTTTAGATCGCGTTAGTCGATAATTTTTGTATCTACGTTTTCGTCTTAGTTTATAGACCAAGTAGGTCTAGTTTTTACAGATTTTTGTTTCATTTTTGGTGATATTTTGGGTGTTTTTCGTGTTGGTTTTTCGTTGCTGGCTGTGTACGCAGTGCTGTACACGCCAGCCTATTCATTTGTACACGTCTATTGTTTGGGCCGTGGCAGCGTGCACGGCCCATTCGTTTCTACGTGTTTCTTTGTTTAGGCCGTGGCAGCGTGCACGGCCCTATTCATTTGGGTGGGGCTGTGCGTGTGCATAGCCCCGTGAAGTCCTTTGTTGGGGGAATTTTCTCCTTTCTTTAGCGTTTGCGGGGTTGGGACCCGTGTGCTTGTGCTGCGGCTTGTGACCCGTTACGCAGCCGACTACCGCCGTTACACTAGGTGGTGGGTCGGCAGCGGGGAGCGGGCCGTAGCGCGGGTATTGCGGGCCTGTAGGCTCGGGGTTCTCTGCACTACACCGGTGGGGAATTTCGGGTCTGCGGGGCCTGGCCTCCGCGTTCATTTTTCTTTCTTTATCACAGGTAGGCAGTTGCTACCTGTGATTTATCTTCTTGTTGAGTGAGTCAGCAGTTGTGACTCACTCTTCGTTGTATATATTTAATATAGTCAATACCGTTACAAGCTTGTAACGGTATTTCTTATTTTTGTGAAAGAAATCCCAGTCGGATTTTTCCTTTCCTTTTTTCTTTCTCGGCTTAGCATGCCGTCAAACGGTAGCGAAGCCAGGCGTCTCCGAGCCCTCGAACTTAGTTTTGGGGGCAAGGAGACGTCAAGTGATGTTTTCAAGGCGCTCAAGGGGGTCGGGATTATCCCGGCCAATCACCTTGAGGCCTTGCAACCTCTACCTGGCGGCCGATTTGACATGACGTTCAAATCGGTCGCACTAGCTCGAAAGTTTGAGCCAGTTTTAGACCGGCTTCCAGGTTGCCGTGTATCATCATTCGGCCTGAAGCTGGTCACTGTCAAGTACGTTGAGATGGACGTGGACGACAATGTCGTCCGGTCCATCTTGTCTAGGTACGGCAGGGTCCACAAGGGAAGATTCCAAACCTACCCTGAGGAACCTGCCGTATTCACTGGCACCCGACAGTACTTAATGTCGGGTGTCAAATCTATACCGTCGGTTCTCCGCATTGGGAACCGCAACGCCTGGGTCGGCCACTCCGGCCAAACCCGGACGTGCGCCCGGTGCGGGGACCCGACACACTCGGCAAACAAATGTAGTACCGTAAGGTGCTACAAATGTTTGCTTGTAGGCCACCCTTCTGGGGAATGCCCCAACAGGGTGGTCTGTACTTTGTGCGAGGAGGAGGGGCATGGCTTTAAGCTGTGTCCCAAATCCTTCGCCAGGAAAGTTCAGCCCACCAAACGGTGGGCTGATGTAGTAGTGCAGGGGAAGTCTGCTCCGGTACCATCTGTTGGAGCGGAATCCTCTCCTGCCAAATCTAGTGGGTTGGAGTCTTCTCCGTCTTCCCCCGAGCCCACGCCCGTTTTGGACGTGGCGGCGGCGGAGAAGTCCAACCCAGCTGTAACTCCCGGGTCTGATTTGTCAGACTCGGAGAGTTCCGAGTCGTCGAATTTTGAATTGCCTCGAGCATCGTGCATTCAATGCTCGAGGCAGATAGGCCCTCTGAAGTCTCCGGTCGCGTGGGAATGTTTCCATTGCGACCGTGGGATTTCGAGGGCTATGCCCTTTCATGTGGCCGGCTGCGCAGACTGCACGGGTATTAACGCCAAGCCCGTGGTGTCTTGCGACGCCATTGACTGCCAGGCGGCTGCAATAGATAGGGCGGTGGGTTTTTTACCCGTTAGAGGGAAGAGGAAGATGAAGAAGAGGGCTCGTCATCCCTCTTCTGGCTCCGATTCTCCCTCTTCGGGTGCAGTCCCCAAAAAAATCTCGGGGAAATGTCTCTCAGACTCATCTGAGTCTGAGATGAAAGTGGATGAGCCTACAAGCTCATCCAAAACTAGTGCTGTCCCCCGCACAACACCTTCGGGGGACACACAAACTAGCCGGTCCGAGCCCCAGGGCCCGGATACGGACAAGCGGGTGGGGGACAGTAGTTCTCCCCCCGCTGCCACTCTAGACTCGGGTGGTAAACCGAAAGGTGATCCACCCGAGTAATATGTTCACTTCAGCACACCATGGTCAATTTGCTTTCATTGAACGTCAATGGAATGCGTGACCCCGTGAAGAGGAGACGCGTTTTTAGTCTTTGTCGGGAGTATGATATTTCCTGTCTTCAGGAGTGTCATATTTCTGGCAATGACGATTTAGTTTCTTGGCAGGCGGAGTGGAGGGGGAAGATTTTTGCCAGTTTTGGCACATCTTCTTCCTGCGGGACCGTCATCCTTCTGCCTGCCAAAAGTCCTTTTGAATTTTCTGATCTTTCCATCGATTCTGATGGAAGGATCGTTTCTGGAATTTTGCGCGGTCCGGGGGGAGGAAAGGGTGTGCGATTGTGCACAGTTTATGCCCCGACTGACCCCAGGTCGCGTCGTCTCTTCTTCACGGAGTTGTCTTTTTTCTTGACGGGTAGTTGTCCTGTTATTTTAACAGGAGACTTCAACTGTGTCCTGGATTTAGAGCTTGACCGCCGTGGTTCAGATTCCACATCTTGTGGGATCGGCGCCGCGGAGCTCGGTCACCTCATTTCCGACTTTTCTTTTAAGGACTGCTGGCGGTCTTTCAACCCGTCCACGCATTCTTTTACATGGCGAAATGCGGCAAACACGATCACTAGCCGGCTGGATCGTATTTACACATCCAGTTCGGTGGGTGTCGTGTCTTGCGGGCATTCGCCATGCTATTTCAGTGACCATGACTGTGTTGATTTGAAATTTAATTTCCCGGAGATTGCCGGCGCCGGTCGGGGTTTTTGGAAATGTAATGTTTCCGTCCTGGCCGACGCTGGCTTTCAAACGGATTTCAGAAAGGCTTATGCGGGCTGGCGGACTCTCAAGGAGGGGTACGGAAACGAACTCCTCTGGTGGGAGGACGTCAAGTCCCGCATTAAGCGATTTATTATTTCCTTTTCTTGCCGGTTGGTAAGAAATAGACGACGGCGCAGGGAGTCACTTGTGGCTGCCCTGCGCTCAGTCGTTTCCGCCCTCAATTCTGGGCAATGTAACCCTGAGGTTCTTGCTCGGCACGAGGAAATTAGAAACGAGCTTGCTAAACTGGACGACTTTGAAGCGGAGGGGGCTCGGATCCGTGCGCGGGTTCGTGACCTCGAGGAAGGGGAGAAGCCGTCCAGGTATTTTTACCAGCTCGAGACCTCTCAGGCTCGGAAGAAAACTATTTCTTCCGTTTATAGTCCTGGAGGGGACATTGTTTCCTCTCCGGAAGAAATCTCGACAGTTTATAGAGATTTTTATCTCGATTTGTTTTCGGCCGAGCCTGTGGAGGTTGAATCGCAGTCTCCGTTTCTGGACTCTCTGTCCAATGTTTTGGACGAAGCTAGCCGCATTGACTTGGACAGCCCACTTGGGCTGCCTGAGCTCGATGTGGCTCTACGTAGTATGGCCAACGGTAAGACTCCTGGTGGGGACGGCCTGCCCAAGGAATTCTACGTGAAGTTCTGGGATTTGGTCGGTCCCGACCTTCTCGGGGTCTTCCGTTGTGCCTTTTCTTTTAATAGTCTAGGTGATTCCCAGCGATTGGGAATCATCACACTTTTAGAGAAGGGTGGGGATCCGCTTGATCCTAGGAACAAGCGTCCTATATCCCTTCTTAATGTTGACTACAAGATCCTGTCGAAGGCCTTGTGCCTCCGCCTTGGTCGGGTGTTGCCCGACATTGTCGGTCAGTTTCAAACTTGTGGCGTCAGGGGGAGGTCCATCCATGATAATATCAGACTCCTTCGGGATCTGGTAGCATTCGTGGATGGGAAGAACCTTGACTGCCTTGTTATTTCCCTAGACCAGCAGAAGGCCTTTGACAGGGTCAATTGGGATTTTCTTTTTAAAGTCCTCGACCGTTTTGGTTTTGGACCTAATTTTAGGCACTGGATAGAGCTGTTGTACACAAACATATCCAGTGCCGTTTTAACTAATGGTTCTCTTTCAGAACCCTTTTTAGTCACGAGGGGAGTGAGGCAGGGTTGCCCCCTCTCCCCTCTTTTATACGTGCTTTTTATCGAGCCTTTTGCTCAGACTGTCATTAAAGATAGCCGTCTTGCCGGTCTGACAATCCCTGGGGCCAGTGGCCTCGAATGCAGGGTTCTGCAGTACGCAGACGATACAACCTGCATAGTTCGGGATTTCAGATCGGTGAGGCGGTTGTTTGGCATCATCGATGCATTTTCTCGTGCGAGCGGGTCTCGCCTTAACTTTGCCAAGTCGAAAGGCTTGGTTTTTGGCTCATGGCCCGACTGCCTTCCCGACGAGGTCCCTATCCAGTGGACCAGAGACCCGATTAAAATCAACGGTGTCTGGGTTGGCGGTGGGGACATGGGCCCTATGAATTGGAGAGAGCGGATCCCCAATCTGCAGTCCACTTTGGACATGTGGAAAGGGAGAATGCTCTCTCTTTTAGGCAAGGTGTTGCTGGTCAACACCTTGATTTTAACTCCGTTGTTTTTCTTGGCCCCGGTTTATCCTCTGCCGGTTTCGGTAGAGAGGGTTATTAACCGGGCCATTTTTTCGTTTATTTGGTCTGGCAAGACTGAACTTGTAAAAAGGTCAGTCCTTGTCCAGACTTTAGCTAATGGTGGCCTTGGGGTCACCAATATTCGTCACAAATGTGACGCTTTCTTTGTCAGTGGGTTTAGGGTTTTGTTGAGTGACGATGGTCCTCCTTGGAGATTTTTTTCTCTGTACTGGGCGGCCTCGTCACTCCTTGGGGTTCTCCCCCGTAACATCTGGAGGAATGATACCCCACACGCCCTCCAACCCACTGGGTTTTATCGCCATTTTTGCAGGCTGGTCCTGCTTGTATCTACAATTTCGCCGGATATTGACTGGGGGCCAATTACGGTCCGACAACTGTATGACCTGTTGTCAGGTCAGCAGCCGGTCCAGTGTCCGGCGGTTAGGTGCGATGATTTTCTTCATCTTTTTAAATTGTGTCACTCCTCCAATTTGAGTAACCGCTTGCGCGACTTGAATTGGAGGGTGATATGGGGAGCCTTGAAAACTTCCCAACGTTTAGGCCATTGGGGCATTGGTGACGGCCAGTGTCCTCGGGTTGGCTGTGCCGCTCCCGAATCACTGGGCCACGTTTTCTGGGACTGCCCTTTTGTTTACATTTTGTGGGCATGGGTCGAACACATTGGTGGTAAAGCCCTGGCCCGCTATTTTTCCCTGACCCGCTCCTGCGTTTTGTATGGGTCAGGGCTAGAGACCAGGCCAGACTCTCTTCTGGTCTGGTATTTGATTAGCACGGTGAAGTGGTTGGTTTGGTGTTCGCGCTGTGAGACATTGTATGATGGCTCACGGCCGGATGCCGACCACGTGCTTCACCGTGTCAAGGCTGCGGTCAAGAACCGCATTCGTTTAGACTTCGTCCGGCTGGACCGGGCCAAGTTCCGCACCATCTGGTGCGTGCGGGGAGCGGTATGTTTCATCAGAGACGACCAACTTGTCTTTAGGTTGTGATTTTGTTTTTTTGCACTATTACAGCCTTAAGACTTTCGCTCCTTGTTTATCTGGGGCCCCTTAGGTCCTTTTTTGTGGGAGCCTTTTGCTCCTTGTTTTTTGGGACCCTTTAGGTCCCCTTTTTGTGGGAGTTCTTTTGCTCCTGGTTTTGGGGCCCCTTAGGCCTTTTTTTACTAAGCTTGGCTTTTTGCTGGCTTTTGTTGTTTAAGGACCGTTTCGGTTCCTTAGGTCGGACCTGTGAGCGTTTTCGCTCTGTTGGTTAGGACCCTTTAGGTCCTTTTTAGTGCATGTTTGCTCGCATGAGCGTTGTTGAGTCCGGAAGTTTCATGGTATAGTTTTCTGTTTGTATATTTTCCTGCCAGTCAGTTAGGGTCGTACCCTACCATGGTAATGCGTGGGTAGCGTGGCTACACAGACTGCATGTCTTGTCTTTGTCAAGTGTCTGTTTGTTCTTGATAGTAGGTAAAAGGGTAGGGAGGCTCGTAGCCTCACTTACTAAGGTGTAGTGTGACTACCCTATCCTGGGATCTTCTTTAGGAGGATCCCGAAACCAAAAAATTAGTATCTGTTCTTTTCAGCTTAATATCTGAAACGCTGTTCATTGAACAGCCAGTATATTAAACTGATTTTTGGATTTGGGCCGTGGAATAGAGGCTTGCCTCGTCCCGGCCACGGGTTGGCCCGGTATAGCAGTACATCCGGGATTCGGCCCACTCCCTTCGGGGAACATCAATTAATACAAAAACAGGTTCTGACTACGGTGCCCCGTCGTTAAAGGTTCGTTTTCTTTTGACGTTTTGGTGACAGGGCTTTCACATTGAATTACGGTAAATATTAGTAAGTGTGTAAAGTCTTGTTAAATTATGATGTTGGCGTTTCCATTGATTTCCGTTCAAGGTGTAAAAAAAAAAAAAAAAAAAAAAAAAGGCTTGGCCACGACCCCTCTGTGTCTGGTTATAAATGTATTGTTTGAGTCTCGTTGCAATATGTTTCTAGGCATCTTCTTCCTTTTCTTATTTGTTATCCCTTTTCCCCCTTGTTTTGCTTCTGATTTGTTTGTTTCCCAGGATGAGTGCTCCTGCCACGATTGGTCGCCAGAGGGCGCCGTAACAGTTGATGGCTTCGCATGCTCATATCGCGTCCGCGCATGTCCTATAAGTTGCCTCGCCGGGGCTGGGATGGCCATTGAATCATCTACAACCGACTGAGGAGACACAAACATGTCTGGCCGTGGCAAAGGAGGAAAGGGACTAGGCAAAGGGGGTGCCAAGCGACACCGCAAGGTTCTCCGAGATAACATCCAGGGAATCACTAAACCAGCCATTCGTCGGCTGGCCCGCCGCGGAGGAGTCAAGCGTATCTCCGGGCTCATCTACGAAGAAACCCGCGGAGTCCTCAAGGTTTTCCTGGAGAACGTTATCCGCGATGCAGTCACCTACTGCGAGCACGCCAAGAGGAAGACTGTCACTGCAATGGACGTGGTGTATGCGCTGAAGAGACAGGGACGCACGCTGTACGGCTTCGGCGGCTAGACACCATATCCAAAAATCAAACCGAACGGCTCTTTTCAGAGCCACCACTATTTCAAAAAAGAGATTGAATCTTGATTTTACTCGATTTCACTTGTCCTTGTCATGTGTGTTCTTAGAGTTGCTTTTCCCCTCCCTATTTCCACTGTAAAACATGTCTGGTCTCCATTTTTTGTCAAAGTCCATGAAGTAATAATTACTGGGTGCTCGTCTCAGGATATAGCGGGGAACGTATAGAGGGATCCGTGACATTTTGTTCGCGAATGGGTGTGTGTGATTATTGTCTTTATTACAAAACAAACATAAACAGCAGCCAGGGAAATCCGTATGTTTGTCACTTTTCTTTTAGGGGGTGGGGGAGGGGGTGTTTATTGGGGTTCAATTAATCCCAAGTAGGGGGTGGGAGAAATATTGTAGTCTCAACGATCCCAAATGGATTCTGTTGCCGAGGGCTCATAATACTATAGGCTCGGAAAAGCAGCATTTTCGATTGAAATTTAACGTCTATACTTTTTCAACGTACGGAAATCGTGATCACTGAAGCGTCTCCGCTTGGCCCCCGAAGCACCCAATCGGAAGATAGCCCATTGTTAGGCTTCCAACCTAGGATGCTATGCGCCGGCCTTAAGAGGCGGGGTCCGTTCGCTCAATCTGCACTCAGTTGTGATCACCGTTCATCAAACCATACCCTTGACCATGGCGCGCACCAAGCAGACGGCAAGAAAGAGCACCGGGGGGAAAGCCCCCAGGAAGCAGTTGGCCACCAAGGCGGCCCGCAAGAGCGCACCGGCGACTGGCGGTGTCAAGAAACCCCATCGGTACCGACCGGGAACCGTCGCCCTCCGTGAGATTCGCCGCTACCAGAAGAGCACCGAACTGCTGATCCGAAAGCTGCCATTCCAGAGACTTGTGCGTGAAATTGCACAGGATTTCAAAACTGAACTGCGATTCCAGAGTTCTGCCGTCATGGCATTGCAAGAAGCGAGCGAAGCTTACCTCGTCGGCCTCTTCGAAGACACCAACCTGTGCGCCATTCACGCCAAGAGGGTCACCATCATGCCCAAGGACATCCAGTTGGCCCGCCGAATTCGGGTGAACGTGCATAAGGTGGAAACAACATTTAAAGAAGTATTGGTGCACTACGACATATTAATTCGCCCTCCGCTGGAGATGACTTTATTATTTCCCAGAAATTCAGTAGACAATAATATTTAAGAAGGACACTTATACACGTGTCAGTCTGAGAAAAAGGCTAAAAATACCCTTGCCGGGGAGGGGGGGGGGGGGTCGTGCCGTGCGTGCATTGTATAACTATGCACGCATACCGCTTTCTTCACGCATGGGTAAGCGGTCACTGGCGGGAAAGTGGACGATGCATGGGTGGTCAGAATCCAAGCTGTGCACAATAAAAGCCGGCCAAGACGTGCTGGTCTTTCATTCGATCTCACGATCCGATACATTCCAAGTCCTCCAATATGGCTCCCAAAGTTAGCGGAAAAGGTCAGAAGAAGGCCGGAAATACTAAGGGTCCGGTTAGCGCAAACAAAAAGAGGCACCGGCGTCGCAAGGAGAGCTACGGCATCTACATCTACAAAGTGATGAAACAGGTGCACCCCGACACCGGAATCTCGAGCAAGGCAATGAGCATCATGAACAGCTTTGTCAACGACGTGTTTGAGCGCATCGCCAGCGAATCTTCTCGCCTCGCTCTCTACAACAAGAAGTCCACCATCACAAGCCGTGAAGTGCAGACAGCAGTACGCCTACTTCTTCCCGGGGAGCTTGCTAAGCATGCAGTCAGCGAAGGCACCAAGGCCGTCACCAAGTACACGACTTCAAAATAGAAATTTTGAAGGCTTCAAAACCAAACGGCTCTTTTCAGAGCCAACACAGTTTCCAAAAAGAGATTTGCCAGTCAGCTCAGTTCGCCCGATCAGCCCATTTCTTAGGTTTTACAACTAACCTTTTTTTTATTCTGTTGTGTCCCTTTCACTCTCTCTCTTTATTTTTTAAATATTCTTTTACCCTTCGTGAGGCGAGGGGAGGTAATGCGATTAAAGTTAATCCCTGAGTCTTGTCGTCGTCGTAAACACATAATTTAATTTATGCCACAGCCTTTGTCAATTGGTCATTTCTTTCAATCTCCGGACGAGTGCTTGCATTTTGTTGAGTGGGTTACTATTAAAAAATAAATTAGGATTTCGTCTGTGGGATGTTACAAATATCTAGCAAGAAACCGAGGCCAGTTTTAACCGCCGCGTGAGAGCAACGAATCACTGCCATTGTGCGGAGGATGGTCGAAAGATCATGGGACTTCTTCGGCGGAATAACAATAAAACGTCTTAAAATGGAGGTAAGAATGTTGCATGTTTCTGTGTTTTATCTAGTGATTCCATTACTTTGAACGACGATGACACAGTTGTAATTTTTTGTTCCCTCGTCCCCCGCGTCCAAAATGGATGCGGTGCACCCAACCGTGCGACGGGCACGCCCGTGTCGCGTGATTGGCTACTTGGCACGCTTCAGCCAATCCACCAGAACGCTATAACTAGTGTTGTGTTTTCCAAGTGGGTTCATTCACACACCACCTTTACTGCAGAGTACATTCATCTTCTGTCACTATACTGTCAAGATGACTGGGCGAGGAAAGAGCGGCAAAGCAAGAAGCAAGGCCAAGAGCAGGTCCTCCAGGGCGGGACTCCAGTTCCCCGTGGGTCGTGTTCACAGATTTCTGCGTAAGGGCAACTACGCCCAGCGTGTCGGTGCCGGTGCACCGGTCTACCTTGCGGCAGTGATGGAGTACCTTACCGCGGAGATCTTGGAACTGGCCGGAAACGCTGCACGAGACAACAAGAAGACGAGAATTAATCCCCGCCATCTGCAGCTTGCTATACGCAACGACGAGGAGTTGAACAAGTTGATGAGCGGAGTTACCATCGCGCAGGGTGGTGTCCTTCCCAACATCCAGCAAGTTCTTCTGCCCAAGAAGACCGCCAAAGTGTCAAAGTAAAGAAAAGAACTTACTTTGCATCCACAAACCCAAAAGGCTCTTTTCAGAGCCACCACAACCTTCAAAAAAGAGATTTGTCGCTGCCTGTCTAACTCCACCTCTACCTTCACTCATAGCCGAAATCAATTTCTCTAATTTTTTTTATAAACAATAGAACACTGTTCCAGATAGAATTCCCACTGTGTCCTTTAACTTAAGCAGTATGCAAAATTTTACGCACTGCGTATGTGACCGGCCGGCCGGCTGAGTACATTAGCCATACATGTATGTATATGTATTGTCTTAAATGTTGCCTCATGTAGAATGTGAATGACTTATTCACCAAAGGTTACAAAAATGGACAAATAATGGTGCGTTGACATTTGTTTCCCGTTTGTTTCTTTTCTTTCTTTCTCTCTTCAATTAACTCCCCGCGGGACCGCATTGATATTGATACATAAGTATTATAAGCGCAAATGAAAACGGTATGACGAATGTTTTCTTTTCTTTCGAATTTTCTTCTTATAACTTCATGACGAAATAAACAATAAATCAATGAAATAAAATAGTAATTATTACAAAAAGGGGAAATAAGTAAGTGAAAAAATAACAAAACAAAACAATAACCAAGCAATTAAAGGAAAGCGGCAGGCTGGGACTCGAACCCACGGTCTATTACTTTCTACATGTGCTCTCTAACCACTCGGCCACGGAGCTTACTGACAAACTGAAGTATTTCCCCGCCCCTAATGTGGGACCCATTGGCAGGGCCTGAGAAATACCCAGATGGGAAACGCCGAGGCGCGATGACCGGGAGTGTTGAAGGGCGCCATCTATTGATATGCTTGTCCCGGTACATCGTACGTACGGCATTTAGTGCCGACGCTCTCGCTCACTGATGCATTGATCCCATTTTTTGTCTGGATTAATTTTTTCAACAAGATTTTTGGTGAAATATGATCGAGGTGTATGAAAATGCATGATAGAAATATTTTTAAGAATGTATATGTCTCTGTTAATCTGAGAAAGCCGGAGATTTCTTGCTCATCTCTCTCTCCCCGGGTTTCGTTGAGTTGCTGTGGACGCGCAGGAGTCTTTTTTTTGTTTTCACACCAGGAAACAAAAAAAGGCAAAAATAAATAATAAGAAGAACAATAGCAAACAGTATTTCAAGACGAATAATCCCTTTCCGCGCTATTGTTTTAATATTAATCGTTATCGCTTCTCGGCCTTTTGGCTAAGATCATGTGTAGTATCTGTTCTTTTCAGACAGCCACGCCTCCCCGGAGCTCCGGGTTGTCTTCGAAGAAAATCGAGTTTTTAGATCGCGTTAGTCGATAATTTTTGTATCTACGTTTTCGTCTTAGTTTATAGACCAAGTAGGTCTAGTTTTTACAGATTTTTGTTTCATTTTTGGTGATATTTTGGGTGTTTTTCGTGTTGGTTTTTCGTTGCTGGCTGTGTACGCAGTGCTGTACACGCCAGCCTATTCATTTGTACACGTCTATTGTTTGGGCCGTGGCAGCGTGCACGGCCCATTCGTTTCTACGTGTTTCTTTGTTTAGGCCGTGGCAGCGTGCACGGCCCTATTCATTTGGGTGGGGCTGTGCGTGTGCATAGCCCCGTGAAGTCCTTTGTTGGGGGAATTTTCTCCTTTCTTTAGCGTTTGCGGGGTTGGGACCCGTGTGCTTGTGCTGCGGCTTGTGACCCGTTACGCAGCCGACTACCGCCGTTACACTAGGTGGTGGGTCGGCAGCGGGGAGCGGGCCGTAGCGCGGGTATTGCGGGCCTGTAGGCTCGGGGTTCTCTGCACTACACCGGTGGGGAATTTCGGGTCTGCGGGGCCTGGCCTCCGCGTTCATTTTTCTTTCTTTATCACAGGTAGGCAGTTGCTACCTGTGATTTATCTTCTTGTTGAGTGAGTCAGCAGTTGTGACTCACTCTTCGTTGTATATATTTAATATAGTCAATACCGTTACAAGCTTGTAACGGTATTTCTTATTTTTTGTGAAAGAAATCCCAGTCGGATTTTTCCTTTCCTTTTTTCTTTCTCGGCTTAGCATGCCGTCAAACGGTAGCGAAGCCAGGCGTCTCCGAGCCCTCGAACTTAGTTTTGGGGCAAGGAGACGTCAAGTGATGTTTTCAAGGCGCTCAAGGGGGTCGGGATTATCCCGGCCAATCACCTTGAGGCCTTGCAACCTCTACCTGGCGGCCGATTTGACATGACGTTCAAATCGGTCGCACTAGCTCGAAAGTTTGAGCCAGTTTTAGACCGGCTTCCAGGTTGCCGTGTATCATCATTCGGCCTGAAGCTGGTCACTGTCAAGTACGTTGAGATGGACGTGGACGACAATGTCGTCCGGTCCATCTTGTCTAGGTACGGCAGGGTCCACAAGGGAAGATTCCAAACCTACCCTGAGGAACCTGCCGTATTCACTGGCACCCGACAGTACTTAATGTCGGGTGTCAAATCTATACCGTCGGTTCTCCGCATTGGGAACCGCAACGCCTGGGTCGGCCACTCCGGCCAAACCCGGACGTGCGCCCGGTGCGGGGACCCGACACACTCGGCAAACAAATGTAGTACCGTAAGGTGCTACAAATGTTTGCTTGTAGGCCACCCTTCTGGGGAATGCCCCAACAGGGTGGTCTGTACTTTGTGCGAGGAGGAGGGGCATGGCTTTAAGCTGTGTCCCAAATCCTTCGCCAGGAAAGTTCAGCCCACCAAACGGTGGGCTGATGTAGTAGTGCAGGGGAAGTCTGCTCCGGTACCATCTGTTGGAGCGGAATCCTCTCCTGCCAAATCTAGTGGGTTGGAGTCTTCTCCGTCTTCCCCCGAGCCCACGCCCGTTTTGGACGTGGCGGCGGCGGAGAAGTCCAACCCAGCTGTAACTCCCGGGTCTGATTTGTCAGACTCGGAGAGTTCCGAGTCGTCGAATTTTGAATTGCCTCGAGCATCGTGCATTCAATGCTCGAGGCAGATAGGCCCTCTGAAGTCTCCGGTCGCGTGGGAATGTTTCCATTGCGACCGTGGGATTTCGAGGGCTATGCCCTTTCATGTGGCCGGCTGCGCAGACTGCACGGGTATTAACGCCAAGCCCGTGGTGTCTTGCGACGCCATTGACTGCCAGGCGGCTGCAATAGATAGGGCGGTGGGTTTTTTACCCGTTAGAGGGAAGAGGAAGATGAAGAAGAGGGCTCGTCATCCCTCTTCTGGCTCCGATTCTCCCTCTTCGGTGCAGTCCCCAAAAAATCTCGGGGAAATGTCTCTCAGACTCATCTGAGTCTGAGATGAAAGTGGATGAGCCTACAAGCTCATCCAAACTAGTGCTGTCCCCCGCACAACACCTTCGGGGGACACACAAACTAGCCGGTCCGAGCCCCAGGGCCCGGATACGGACAAGCGGGTGGGGACAGTAGTTCTCCCCCCGCTGCCACTCTAGACTCGGGTGGTAAACCGAAAGGTGATCCACCCGAGTAATATGTTCACTTCAGCACACCATGGTCAATTTGCTTTCATTGAACGTCAATGGAATGCGTGACCCCGTGAAGAGGAGACGCGTTTTTAGTCTTTGTCGGGAGTATGATATTTCCTGTCTTCAGGAGTGTCATATTTCTGGCAATGACGATTTAGTTTCTTGGCAGGCGGAGTGGAGGGGGAAGATTTTTGCCAGTTTTGGCACATCTTCTTCCTGCGGGACCGTCATCCTTCTGCCTGCCAAAAGTCCTTTTGAATTTTCTGATCTTTCCATCGATTCTGATGGAAGGATCGTTTCTGGAATTTTGCGCGGTCCGGGGGGAGGAAAGGGTGTGCGATTGTGCACAGTTTATGCCCCGACTGACCCCAGGTCGCGTCGTCTCTTCTTCACGGAGTTGTCTTTTTCTTGACGGGTAGTTGTCCTGTTATTTTACAGGAGACTTCAACTGTGTCCTGGATTTAGAGCTTGACCGCCGTGGTTCAGATTCCACATCTTGTGGGATCGGCGCCGCGGAGCTCGGTCACCTCATTTCCGACTTTTCTTTTAAGGACTGCTGGCGGTCTTTCAACCCGTCCACGCATTCTTTTACATGGCGAAATGCGGCAAACACGATCACTAGCCGGCTGGATCGTATTTACACATCCAGTTCGGTGGGTGTCGTGTCTTGCGGGCATTCGCCATGCTATTTCAGTGACCATGACTGTGTTGATTTGAAATTTAATTTCCCGGAGATTGCCGGCGCCGGTCGGGGTTTTTGGAAATGTAATGTTTCCGTCCTGGCCGACGCTGGCTTTCAAACGGATTTCAGAAAGGCTTATGCGGGCTGGCGGACTCTCAAGGAGGGTACGAAACGAACTCCTCTGGTGGAGGACGTCAAGTCCCGCATTAAGCGATTTATTATTTCCTTTTCTTGCCGGTTGGTAAGAAATAGACGACGGCGCAGGGAGTCACTTGTGGCTGCCCTGCGCTCAGTCGTTTCCTCCGCCCTCAATTCCGGGCAATGTAACCTGAGGTTCTTGCTCGGCACGAGGAAATTAGAAACGAGCTTGCTAAACTGGACGACTTTGAAGCGGAGGGGGCTCGGATCCGCGCGCGGGTTCGTGACCTCGAGGAAGGGGAGAAGCCGTCCAGGTATTTTTTACCAGCTCGAGACCTCTCAGGCTCGGAAGAAAACTATTTCTTCCGTTTATAGTCCTGGAGGGGACATTGTTTCCTCTCCGGAAGAAATCTCGACAGTTTATAGAGATTTTTATCTCGATTTGTTTTCGGCCGAGCCTGTGGAGGTTGAATCGCAGTCTCCGTTTCTGGACTCTCTGTCCAATGTTTTGGACGAAGCTAGCCGCATGACTTGGACAGCCACATTGGCTGCCTGAGCTCGATGTGGCTCTACGTAGTATGGCCAACGGTAAGACTCCTGGTGGGGACGGCCTGCCCAAGAATTCTACGTGAAGTTCTGGGATTTGGTCGGTCCCGACCTTCTCGGGGTCTTCCGTTGTGCCTTTTCTTTTAATAGTCTAGGTGATTCCCAGCGATTGGGAATCATCACACTTTTAGAGAAGGGTGGGGATCCGCTTGATCCTAGGAACAAGCGTCCTATATCCCTTCTTAATGTTGACTACAAGATCCTGTCGAAGGCCTTGTGCCTCCGCCTTGGTCGGGTGTTGCCCGACATTGTCGGTCAGTTTCAAACTTGTGGCGTCAGGGGGAGGTCCATCCATGATAATATCAGACTCCTTCGGATCTGGTAGCATTCGTGGATGGGAAGAACCTTGACTGCCTTGTTATTTCCCTAGACCAGCAGAAGGCCTTTGACAGGGTCAATTGGGATTTTCTTTTAAAGTCCTCGACCGTTTTGGTTTTGGACCTAATTTTAGGCACTGGATTAGCTGTTGTACACAAACATATCCAGCCGTTTTAACTAATGGTTCTCTTTCAGAACCCTTTTTAGTCACGAGGGGAGTGAGGCAGGGTTGCCCCCTCTCCCCTCTTTTATACGTGCTTTTTATCGAGCCTTTTGCTCAGACTGTCATTAAAGATAGCCGTCTTGCCGGTCTGACAATCCCTGGGGCCAGTGGCCTCGAATGCAGGGTTCTGCAGTACGCAGACGATACAACCTGCATAGTTCGGGATTTCAGATCGGTGAGGCGGTTGTTTGGCATCATCGATGCATTTTCTCGTGCGAGCGGGTCTCGCCTTAACTTTGCCAAGTCGAAAGGCTTGGTTTTTGGCTCATGGCCCGACTGCCTTCCCGACGAGGTCCCTATCCAGTGGACCAGAGACCCGATTAAAATCAACGTGTCTGGTTGGCTGTGGGGACATGGGCCCTATGAATTGGAGAGAGCGGATCCCCAATCTGCAGTCCACTTTGGACATGTGGAAAGGGAGAATGCTCTCTCTTTTAGGCAAGGTGTTGCTGGTCAACACCTTGATTTTAACTCCGTTGTTTTTCTTGGCCCCGGTTTATCCTCTGCCGGTTTCGGTAGAGAGGGTTATTAACCGGGCCACATTTTTTCGTTTATTTGGTCTGGCAAGACTGAACTTGTAAAAAGGTCAGTCCTTGTCCAGACTTTAGCTAATGGTGGCCTTGGGGTCACCAATATTCGTCACAAATGTGACGCTTTCTTTTGTCAGTGGGTTTGGGTTTTGTTGAGTGACGATGGTCCTCCTTGGAGATTTTTTTTCTCTGTACTGGGCGGCCTCGTCACTCCTTGGGGTTCTCCCCCGTAACATCTGGAGGAATGATACCCCACACGCCCTTCCACCCACTGGGTTTTATCGCCATTTTTGCAGGCTGGTCCTGCTTGTATCTACAATTTCGCCGGATATTGACTGGGGGCCAATTACGGTCCGACAACTGTATGACCTGTTGTCAGGTCAGCAGCCGGTCCAGTGTCCGGCGGTTAGGTGCGCGATGATTTTCTTCATCTTTTTAAATTGTGTCACTCCTCCAATTTGAGTAACCGCTTGCGCGACTTGAATTGGAGGTGATATGGGGGGCCTTGAAAACTTCCCAACGTTTAGGCCATTGGGGCATTGGTGACGGCCAGTGTCCTCGGGTTGGCTGTGCCGCTCCCGAATCACTGGGCCACGTTTTTTGGGACTGCCCTTTTGTTTACATTTTGTGGGCATGGGTCGAACACATTGGTGGTAAAGCCCTGGCCCGCTATTTTTCCCTGACCCGCTCCTGCGTTTTGTATGGGTCAGGGCTAGAGACCAGGCCAGACTCTCTTCTGGTCTGGTATTTGATTAGCACGGTGAAGTGGTTTGTTTTGGTGTTCGCGCTGTGAGACATTGTATGATGGCTCACGGCCGGATGCCGACCACGTGCTTCACCGTGTCAAGGCTGCGGTCAAGAACCGCATTCGTTTAGACTTCGTCCGGCTGGACCGGGCCAAGTTCCTACCATCTGGTGCGTGCGGGAGCGGTATGTTTCATCAGAGACGACCAACTTGTCTTAGGTTGTGATTTTGGTTTTTTTGCACTATTACAGCCTAAGACTTTCGCTCCTTGTTTATCTGGGGCCCCTTAGGTCCTTTTTTGTGGAGCCTTTGCTCCTTGTTTTTTGGACCCTTTAGGTCCCCTTTTTGTGGGAGTTCTTTTGCTCCTGGTTTTTGGGGCCCCTTAGGCCTTTTTTACTAAGCTTGGCTTTTTGCTGGCTTTTGTTGTTTAAGGACCGTTTCGGTTCCTTAGGTCGAACCTGTGAGCGTTTTCGCTCTGTTGGTTAGGACCCTT